>NC_079472.1:16054474-16357505 GCF_026250575.1 Diorhabda carinulata | reverse complement strand
TGAAATTATTTCAGAATTTTAGTCCCACTACTTGAGGGCGTAGTTGAAAATAGGACAATTAAGTGGCATTTTATATAAGATAATCGAATTCTTCAAAAAATTCCGTGTATTTTTCGTTTAACAAGGTTCAATCTCTTCAAAAAAGTAGTAGAAACCTTGTTTTAAAAAATTCTAGTACTCAATGCATATTTCAATAATCTAAAATAGAAAATCTCGAAACAATAAAATATTCGAAGTTTTTTCACATATTTCTGTCTACATAAGACAAACATTTCACTACTAGGAAAATAGATTAAGAAATCATCATCATTTTATACAAGATCTTTGATGAACAAGAAAAAGACAGTCGCGAGAAACGAACCCTCGGATCGCACAACTGTATAAAATAATTAGATTTTTTTTATTCTATCGCACAAATTAGAAAAAAAAATTTAATAATATTTACAGTGAAAGCAAAAGGAAATGTTTGGTAGGACGTTCTGTATATAAAATTACTTCGATTATGCACAGTATTTAAATTTGATGCATGCGTTTTAAAGTAACCCGTATGTCGAAGAGTAAATCTGCGGATATCTCACCCCAGGACGGGGTGATTTTACTCGTAGGTCGTCCACCCCCCGTAGAGGGCTGATAAAGCACTTCTGTTGCTCTATATTATGTTTATTTGATAAAACCCTTCTTTAAATTCTATGCACGACTGATTATGATGACTTTATCTAGGGTTTTATCCTGTGTACGTGCTAATAATACCACCGCCCGTTATGATACGCCCGAAATATGCAAAAAAGGTAAATAAAAAAAATGATCATGATTGAAACCAAATATCTTAATAAAAATTCCGAAATTATCAAACGAAAGTTGTTTTTTTTTCCCAAATATCATTATTTTAATTTAAGTTACATTCTTTCTAATCGCTGGACCAGTTTTGCCAAGAGAAGGAAAATTTAATCGATGTAATCTTCAGACTGAAGCTAAAGCAATCCTCCAAACACTTGAGGAAATAACAATATGCGTATCCGGTTACAACGAAGGACATGGGAATGAACAAGCTGATCATCCGACGAAAAAAAGTCGAGACAATTCCTTCCATTGGACCGCAGCCTCTTACAGAGCCATCAAATCAAGGTCAACATGTAACAAGACCCCAGGTCTGAAACAAACGAAGATATTTCTTTCTTATTCTACCAAATGGTCTCGAAAGACCCTTCCATCGTTAACTCATTGCACACTGGTGAATTACCATCTGAAGAACCTTGGAGAAACTGTAAACAGCTCTTGTCTTTTCTGGAAGGAGTCAATGGAAACATCCGAATATCTCCTATGTGAGTTCGAGGCTGTCCATAGACAAAGACTAAAGTATTTACATTCAAGTTTCTTAAAGCTAGACGAAGTAAGCCGCATAACACTTTCTTTGCAAATCCGTTGATAGTAAAATCCAAAGAGATGTTTTGAGTTGACGAAACCTCCAGTCCTGATGTACGTACTAAGTGAAAGTGTGTTGAGTGAAAGTTAATTGAGAGTTCACAGATAGAGTGACATGAAAAGGTGGAAGTTTTGTTTTAAGAATTGTTTATATACGAGAATTGTCCCAAAAGTACCTGTTCTAACGTAGAGATGGCGGTAGTTTCTTAAAAAATACACAATCTATACGTCAAATGTTTCAAGTTTGAAGACGCCACGTTGAAGAATATCCACAAAGCGGTCGTGGATGATCGTCGTCTATGAGCTAGCAGACATAGTAGGCTTTTCAAAAAGGGCCGTACATCGTATATTAACTGAAAATTTGGACGTGAGAAAGCTGTGAGCAAGATGGGTGCCGCGTTTGGTCACTCTGGAAAAGACACAGCGTCGTGAAGATATTTCTATCGAGTGTTTGACAATATTCCACAGATTTTCATAACCATGGATGAAACGTGGGTCCATCATTTCACACCCGAAACGAAAGAACAATCAAAACAAAGGACTGAGAAGGAAGAACCGGCTCCAAAGAAGGCAAAGACCGTTCCATCTGCAGACAAACAAAACCAGCATCGTGAAGATATGTCCATCGAGTGTTTGACAATATTTCACAGATTTACATAACCATGGATGAAACGTGGGTCCACCATTTCACACCCGAAACGAAAGAACAATCAAAACAATGGACTGAGAAGGAAGAACCGGCTCCAAAGAAGGCAAAGACAGTTCCATCTACAGGCAAACAGAACCAGCATCGTGAAGATATGTCCATCGAGTGTTTGACAATATTTCACAGATTTACATAACCATGGATGAAACGTGGGTCCATCATTTCACACCCGAAACCAAAGAACAATCAAAACAATGGACTGAGAAGGAAGAACCGGCTCGAAAGAAGGCAAAGACCGTTCCATCTGCAGGCAAACAGAACCAGCATCGTGAAGATATGTCCATCGAGTGTTTGACAATATTTCACAGATTTACATAACCATGGATGAAACGTGGGTCCATCATTTCACACCCGAAACCAAAGAACAATCAAAACAATGGACTGATAAGGAAGAACCGGCTCGAAAGAAGGCAAAGACCGTTCCATCTGCAGGCAAACAAAACCAGCATCGTGAAGATATTTCCATCGAGTGTTTGACAATATTTCACAGATTTACATAACCATGGATGAAACGTGGGTCCATCATTTCACACCCGAAACCAAAGAACAATCAAAACAATGGACTGAGAAGGAAGAACCGGCTCGAAAGAAGGCAAAGACCGTTCCATCTGCAGGCAAACAGAACCAGCATCGTGAAGATATGTCCATCGAGTGTTTGACAATATTTCACAGATTTACATAACCATGGATGAAACGTGGGTCCATCATTTCACACCCGAAACCAAAGAACAATCAAAACAATGGACTGATAAGGAAGAACCGGCTCGAAAGAAGGCAAAGACCGTTCCATCTGCAGGCAAACAAAACCAGCATCGTGAAGATATTTCCATCGAGTGTTTGACAATATTTCACAGATTTTCATAACCATGGATGAAATTTGGGTCCATCATTTCACACCCGAAACCAAAGAACAATCAAAACAATGGACTGATAAGGAAGAACCGGCTCGAAAGAAGGCAAAGACCGTTCCATCTGCAGGCAAACAAAACCAGCATCGTGAAGATATTTCCATCGAGTGTTTGACAATATTTCACAGATTTTCATAACCATGGATGAAATTTGGGTCCATCATTTCACACCCGAAACCAAAGAACAATCAAAACAAAGGACTGAGAAGGAAGAACCGGCTCCAAAGAAGGCAAAGACAGTTCCATCTGCTGGTAAGGTCATGGTATCGGTGTTTCGGTCATTATGGTTCATTACTATAATAAAAAATTGGATAAATTACGTTTAATTTCGAAGTTAAAAAAAAATTGGGAAGTTAAAATAAAAAAAGCAACCCTTTGGAGTTGAACTAAAGAGTTCATGTGTTGTGAAGATCGTTTTACATTTTATAGAAACATTTGAGAGGGTAAGAGTTAGAACAAACTTTTTTTAGAGACACCCAAATATATATTTTGTGAACACTGTATCATTGATATGGAAACTTCTGTTATTATGCAACATATTTTTTTTACTCGAGAAGGTAGCTCCGTTTCCAGTAGGAGTTGCCGATTTTTTAACCGCCCACTATAATAATAATAATTATTCGAGATACTCCGACTTGAAAAACGTCCTTTCGTGACGTCTCGTCGTCATTTTTTTTTTCCTCCTTCGGACATCGTAGGATTAGATATCTCGTTAAATTATTGGTCTGTAGCGACTATAACGAACCAGTTTTTGTATACGAAAAAATCGTGTTTTTATTTATGGTTTTTAGTTATAACGAATTCTTAGAATTGTTTTTGTATCGGGTTAGATGTTTTATTGTCCATAAACGATTTGTAAAACCTGTTGGCGGTTCAAAAGAGTTCGTGTATCGATAAGGGGTTGAGTGCTTTAATGATCAAAATTCAACTAAATCCAACTGAATGTTGAATACCAGGGGTTACCTTCTAAGTTTTTACAAAAAATAAAACAGAAAAGAAACAAGTTCGTTCCGAAATATTCGCCCTCAAGTTGCATACATTTTTTCGTGCGTTCAAACCATTTTTTTCCACTAATACGAGGGTCGCTACTCAAGTTTTGACATATGACTGATGCGAATATATCAAATCTGACATCGCCATTATAAATTTTGACATTTATAATGGCGAACCTACGAAGAACGAGTGTTATTTGAGTTACGCGAAACATTCAACTTGTCAAAAATTTTCATGCGATGATTTTTGACGTGGATCAAACCAACAGCAATAGGCTTCGACTTTTGGGGATGAAACGTCGCCGATTTTCCGAAATCGAAGTCGCAGGATGAATTTCGTGAAGGTTGTACCAAGAAAACATCAAAAAGATTTGACCATCGGTCCAAAAAAATCTCACATGGTTGCCTATTTTATCTTAATAAGTGGACATGTCGCCACCGTACGTAAAACAGTCAGTTCTGAATTTGTTTACCAGGAGTGTTCGAAAAGATCAGGGAAACCCAGCGCAAAAGACGAATCATTATCCACCACGACAACGCGAATTCTAGCACATCAGTTCAAACAAAAACGTTTTTGAATAGTCAAAACATCGAATTGATGCCGTACAGTCCTCAAAACTTAAATAACTCGTCTCATATCGTAGAAACTGAAAATCTTCATAGTGATGATGAAAATCGCTGTACACGTATTTTTTTCTGTGTCAGTGGGAAACAAAAAAAAAGTCATTAGAGGATAAATCGGGTGAATAAAGGCATTAATTCGATGTTTCTACGGGAATATCGAAATAATCTTAGTCGCAGGTGCTTGGACGTGCTCAATCAATTCAAAATTGATCCCTTCTACGTCTTTTGGATTTTTAGATGGGAAAAAGATATCGCAAGGTGATATATCCGGCGAATAAGGTGGTTTTGGTAGCACTGGAATCTTTTAAGAAGCAAATTCTTTTTTTATCTATCAAATACTTAACAATAGACACCAATGCGGTTGTCACAGTGACAGATTAGCATCGTTTGTTTTTTAGATTTACTCATGGAAGCTTCTTTTCTTCTTGGATCATTTAGTAATGTCCAACTCCGACGTTTCGTTTAGTCTTATTTTAGTTCAACAGTAAGTTTATTTTTCTCTTTTCGACCAAAAAAACGTATGGCAAACTACGAATTTGCTTAGTGAAAAATCGCCTCGATGAAATTGAATAAAATCTCGTAAATAAATTTATTAACGCATTGTATGTTCTTACTTATAAACCCATCAGATTCGGAACATAATGAAAGCATGAAATAATCGGGGATTACGATTGTCCGTACGTCTCTTTCGCCTCCATTCACCCCTTATTAGCACGCCGACGACGGCGGAGGGTTGCTCTTTTAGCAGGCCATACGGTCAAGTTTTCGGAAGAATACACCGAAGCGACATGTGCACTGTTACATATATATATATTTCCCTTCACCTTTCCCCTCTCGATTTATGTGTATGGAACTGCAGATTTCCCATTCAATGTATCAGATTCTGTCTGACAGGTTCAATCATTAGGGATCCAGTTGCTGTCAAATCAATTCAAAACAAACCTCGGCGTTCTTTTTTTCAATAGCCGTTTGTTTTTGGTAAAAAATTCCAACAATAAAACGAAATTTGAGAAAGGAAAAAATTTATTAATAGGAAGATTGGTAACTGAATCGGAAAATTTTTGTATTAAAAAAAAAATAACAATTGGAATTGGTCTGGCTATTGAATAACGAGACTGGTTACGAAAAAAAGTTTTATTAAAAAAATAATCCCCTTCAATATACTCCCCATATCTCGCCAGACACCTTTCCGTACGTTTTTCCATTGATCGAAGCAGTGCTGGAAGTCCTCTTTGGTGATAACCTTCAGGAGCTCAGTCGATTTTTGCTTTACAGCTTCCATCGATTCAAATCGGGTCTCTTTCAAAGAATATATTTTTCTAACCTTTCAAGGAAATCTAAGCAGATCCGTTGAAGCAAGAGCTTTTGTTCAGGAGTCAAATTTTTTGGCACCAACTTTTGTCATGTGTAATTCCAATTTCTAATCGTTCTGCACGCACAATTTCGTTGATTTTGGACACTGAAGATGACCTGGACGCTAGTCACCTTCAGTGCTCTTTCGACATTCAATAAAGCGCTTACACCACTCAAAAACACGCGCACGAGATAGATAATTGTCCCCATAGACCTCTTGCAACAATTTATAGCATTCAGTCGGAGTTTTTTTTCAATTTAACGAGAAATTTGAGATTGAAACGTTCATTATTTAATAGCCCAACCTCGTATTCTCCGAATGCAAGACGACTGAGTGAACCTCAGGGATAGAATGAAAAGTCAGGATATTATAAGGAAGAAAATCAGGATGTGGTGAGATGGGAGACCACAAGGCAGATTTCCAATCTCCAAATATTCGGAACTAAACAACTAAATGTTTTGATCGTACAAAGAAATAAGTCAAAATCTTTATGTTTTTTCAAGGCTTTCATCATCCCAAGTTTTAATTTCGATAATATGGATTCCAAATCAATTAAATTTGGCTAATTACCGACATTAGTTTTTACCATCGCCAAAAAGGGGGTAAAATACACTTGTAGCAGACACTTACCAAATAAATATCGATAAATAAAGTTGATAAAACTAATAGAAATAATCATTTGAATTTCGAGTGCTATAACAAGAGCACAATATGGTGTCAAAGTAAAAGGTAACAGAAACTATCAATGGAAAGAAGACAACACGAAATAGATATCGAAAGCTACTGATAGCGACGACCCAATCGATTCCTATGAGACGGAGATCAAGTAATAAACCCCGAGGATGGAGAAATACTGCAAAACGATGAGCTGGGGATCGCCAACTAGTGATAGCGATCCCCGTGGACCTCCTGGCTTTCGAACTTGAGAGGATGTACAGGATGCGGCAACCATCGAACGTGATACAAAAATACAGACGTTGCAACAAGACGATTAATAAAGGATATGGAACCGTGGACTGGGAATGCCATACAGACACCTGGGAATATTCCTTGTGAACACGAACCGGATGATGAGGGACACTCGTTTTTCGAGTGTAACCACTGGAGGGATTCAAAAGAAGGGTTAGAGAAAAATATTGGCTGTATAACTGATAGAGTTATAGAAACTGGTTGCTATCTGTGCAAGGACAATTCTAAGACTTCATGACATGATAAATTAATAGACGACGAAAGAACGGAACACGTACAGACGCGCAAATAGAAGTGACATCACCATAGATCATAGTTAAATGAATATCACAGAAGATGGCGGTTGAGTTGTTAGGGTACGAGAGTCATTT
Organism: Diorhabda carinulata; assembly: GCF_026250575.1. Lineage (NCBI taxonomy): Eukaryota > Metazoa > Arthropoda > Insecta > Coleoptera > Chrysomelidae > Diorhabda > Diorhabda carinulata. The sequence continues at coordinate 16,350,159 of NC_079472.1, read as the reverse complement.
ATCTATCAGCGCTCCTGGTGGAATCCGTTACTTGGTCTCCGCATTTTCTTAAAAAAGCGTTTGCGGACGATATAGTGATAGAAGTGGAGAATAAAAACGTTGTAGGAATTGAAGAAAAAACGGGTCCCAAAATTAATAAAATCGAAGCGAAAATTTGAAGATATAAGTTTGAAGTTTGAAGGCAAAGATATACCATAACCTAGATGTAGATGGATATAGAATAGAAGAAGTTAAAAAAAACATATGAACAGCGAATAGAACGCTTCGTACAAATAGGAGAGCGAAGATATAAAAATAACAAACAAATAAAAGTAATAATAAGACACATTATGATTTTTGCTGCTGAGATATTGAGTATGGTAAAGGAAAAGGTTGAAATTATGCTGAGAATGGAAAGAAAAATAATATAAAATGACATATACAGAAAAAGAACAAATAAAGAAAAAGAAAAAGCGCTGGAGGGAAAAGATGTGGTAAAGATAATAAAAAAGGAATGATGAGATAGATAGTTGGGACATATGTGGAGAGCTGTTCACTTCTATAGGGTCTGATTTTCGGTTTAAATATTCAGTTCATTGGGAACGATGCCAGAGCTTCGAATTTCTGCTCTATTCGAACTAGGCGTTATTAATTTTTCATGGCTATACCAAATAGACGACGAGCTGGCTTCTGATGATGCTTGAGCTGGTCTTGGATCCGGAAATTGTCCTTGTCGCCTATGCTCTAAGCAAATGTCATTGCTGAGTCTTGAAATAGCACTGGAGACAGCAAGTGGAGTCGTTCACTCTTATATTTACCATACGTAATTAATTTATACTTAGAACGATTGAAATATTACGACAGTAAGTGGAATACATAATTAATAGAATGATCGATAGTTCCAGATAAAAAAATCGATAATAAAATCTCTGCGATGATTGATTCTCAAAGGACATAATTTGTAGAAACTCCTCTACTTATACGAATAAATCGGTAAAGGGATTAATATACATCTAAACAACCAAGATACAGATAGATTTGTGATCCCTTTTTGTATCCAGAGGCTATAGGGAGAACAAGTGATTAATAGAATATAAATACGTTTGAAATTCATGGTACAAACACCGTGACCCATCTACCGACTCATCTGTGGGTGGTTTATACACACGCACATACATACTGATGAATTAAATAGTCAAAATCCAACCCTCCTTCGAGTGTACGTACTTAATTGTGTGTATACCGTGTTAGATATACGCAGGACTTAACTAGCCCCGTTGTTATAAATAAAAAACATTTTTTTTTAATAACTTGAGTTATTTAGTACAAGCTAATAATGATTAAAGTGTTGAGATCGAATACCAATGTAATCAGAGCATGTTCAGCATTAAAAATGTCGAAATCCTTGATGGCAATTTTAAATTTGGTTCAGTCTCGAAAATTAAGTAGCAGCCTTCGTAGCTATTTTCCAGCGAATGGAAGTGTTAGATGAGAAGAAATTTCGAGCCCGTTATGAAGTAAACAAATAAAGGAACAGCTAAATTGTAAATCGTGCTGTTTGGAAGAGGAAAAACCAAAAATCAAGGAAGTTGTTAACATTAATCTGAATGAGGATACACTAAATGAAATTAACAACTTCATATACTTGTCTAGGAAACGAAGAAATAGATATAAATACTAAAATAAAACAGCTAATGTGTTAAAGAAAATATATTTTCAAAACTAAGTTAAAATTTTTGGAAGTTATCGTCTCCAGAGATTGAAAATAAACTCTGAAGACGATAATTTGTTTATCAAAACGCGCGTTCGACAGTGAGTTTTTTTAAAGTTTCAGAGTAGAAATTTATCATTTTTTGTTTCATTATTCGATCTACCAACCAAAAGTTTGTAAGCCGCGTTTGCGATCTTTAGGGCTACGATGCTATTTTACATTTAAAACATCATTTGGCAAGAAACTTATATAATATAATTGGTTTATGTTACAAAAAATCGTTGTGAGATTTTGTAAATCATGTTAATTTGATCAAAAATACTGAAAATACGCGTTTTTGGAAATTCAAATCGAATTCATAATTCAAAAATACGTCTTGGTAGATACATATCTTTTCAATACACCTCGTAGCATATTCTTTGAAAACGTGGTTATGATATAGAGTATTAACAATTAACAGAACTATTGATAAGTTACAGGAAACAAACGAGAAAATCTGGTTGATGGCTACTGAAAGGTAGTAAGATTCGAATCACGTACAGAACGTTTAATTTATTGTACATATTACTCATATTTTTGATTCTTTCGTGAACGTTCTTCCATTCCGCGAAGTCGCTTAACTTGGTACTGTTAGAATGTAACAACGTTCACGAAAGAATCAAAAATATGAGCAAGTTATGACCAAATAGAATTCTGAAGACGATTTAACACAATAACCAATTCATTGTCAGGACATCGCTGTGAAATCGAGTCCAAAAAAAGCTCAGAGAAAAGCTGGACAGTCGGGAGAAGACTTAAGGCAGCTAGTCTTGAGTCAAAAAAGTAAAATATTGATCTTAAATTAACCCCAGTACAACGAGTCTACGATTTACCAAAGGATACGTTAATTGGACTGACGAGTTTTCCTATGGTAGCGATAAAAGACGACGAGTTTACAGTAAACCTGGAGAAAAAACCGCGCAACGTTGCATTGAAAGAAACGTCGCTTTTGTAGGAGGTTCTTGGATGGTTTGAGTGGACATTTCACTGGAAACAAAGTTTGTTTTAATTGAATCTAGCGGTGCAATGGGGGTATTAACGACGAACCGAACAGAACAATGCCCGTCCGAATACTGCAGGTTCTGTACTGCGATATTCACAAGATGTCAAAATTGTCGCTGTGGAATTCAAAATTGATTCCTTCTACGTCTTTTTTTGGATTTTTAAATGAGAAAAAGATATCGCAAGGTGATATATCCGGCGAATAAGGTGGTTTTGGTAGCAATGTAAAATTCCCGCAACGTTGCATCGAAAGAAACGTCGCTCTTGCGGATAGATCCTGGATGGTTTGGGTGGATATTTCACTAGAAACAAAGTTTGAGTATTGAAACTAGCGGTGGAACGGAAGAATTAACGACGAAAAATGTCCGTCCGAATCATGCAGGTTCTGTACTGCGATATTGACAAGATGACGAAATCTTCGTTGTGGAATGTCCGGATCGGATTGGATGAACTTAAGGGAAAAGTTCGTGCACCAACCACTAATTTGGGCATCAAAACGGCGCTCACTGAAGAATGTGGTAGCATCGAACAAGATAGAGTTAAGAAACTCGTTCTATCGATGAAAAAACGATTGTAAGCTGTTATTAGGGCCTGTGAAGGGAACACTGAATATTGATAGGTTAATTTCGAATAAATTATTATTTCTTACGTCTTTATCCAACTACTTGATAAGTGATCAATTAGAGAAGAATTATGTTTAGCTTGTGCTAGTGGTGATCAAAATTGGATGCGGTATCCAGAGCACCAAAACCTTTCGAAAAAAACATATAAAAATTGCCAAAAGAAAAAAACACGAAGAGTAATATTGTTTCGGGAGGAGAAACTCCCGCGGAAAGTATTTTGAAAAGGTAAAAGGCTGAAATGAAAACAGAATTAAAGAAGCAAAAATAGTTAAATGAATGGTGACACTTAATTTTTTCAAGCTTGTATTTTTTTTCAACTGTTTATTATAACCCTTTCCGTACGATATTTTTTTTATCGGAAAATTTTCTTAATCATAAAAAAATAATTCAATAACAACGATTCTACAGAGACTTTCGAAACGCGAGCGTCGATTTCTTCGCTCACGATTCAAATAATTTTTCGATACGATCCTGTAAACGTCGTGTCCGATGGGGCGCGGACGAGTAGAAGAGAAAGGGGGTAATAATGATGATAAAAGAGATTCAAATATAAAGTAGCCGTGTCGGTGACATAAGGGATGTATAGAGGAATAGCGAAAAAGGTCTCCCTTTATCTATGTTAGTATATCTCGACATCTGTCGTTTGCGTTCCGGGATCTGTCAATTCGAGTCGTGTTTTTCGAAGGCCCTCTGGGTAATTCCATTTTTTTTAATCGTCAATATTGAAATCGAGCGGAACCTGGTACGTTATTTTCTGTTAATTTTTTTTTTTTTCAAATTTTGATACATACGTTAGATTTTCGCCGTACCGCTTCCACGTAAAATCCAACATGTATATATATATGGTAGGCCGACTCGGAAAGACCGAAAAGTGAAAAAGGGGGATACCCCCAAGTAATCTGCTAATGGACGGACGCCGAGCGTCGTCGTCGTCGTCATTCTCGGTAGGATACGCGTTATGAATTCGATTAGTGGCCGAGAGAAGGGCGACGCGGGGACGGGGAATATAGGGACAAAAGGGGAGAACTTTGAATAATGTCGGGCAATTTGTTGATACTTTAAGAGATGTTGGGGCGTAAATTATAATTTGCGATTGTCGTTGAGCATTCGTGTAAATTACGAGCGTATTTCACTAATTTTTTTAATAATTGGCGCTGCCAGTAGGATTTGTTTTTTTTTTTTTTTAATGACTTACCTTACGATGTCGTGAACTCTAACGGCGGGTGTTTCTGGAGGAGCATTTTTCAAAACGGTAGCCAGTAACTGCATCAAAGCAGTACATAGAGGTTCGCTCGGTAGAGTTTCTTCGTAATCTTCAAGTGTCTGAAGAAAACAAACGGTGATGTCCAAAAGAGATTTTATAACAAAAGAAAACATTATTTTGGGTAATAAATCAACTCCATTACTTTCGTTTTGATACTACATATAGACCATAGTAAAAACCTACTATAATATGTATCAAAGGAAAAATAATTTACGGGCGATCTACGGTCAGGAAGAGAAAAGGGGTGAGTTTTTAATGGTAAAAAACAGTTTATCTCGATTTCCGGCAAAGCTACAAGTCCTATGGAGAAAAGTCAAATAGCAAAATTGTAAGTAATGAGAAGATCTACAACTTTTGCCTTCTTACTTTTTTCACATAACCTAAAAATTCAAGAAACCGAGTTTTTTGTATGTAAGTTTTATCTTTTACAAAAAACATTCTTTTTTCACGAAATTTTGTGAAAAGTTGCCTTTTTATGTCCTATATACACTGTAATTTATTTGATTTGAATTATGTATTTTTTCACGTTTTTTTTTTGACACAATATCTAAAAATTTCGAAAGAAAATCTTCCCGTCAAAAAATCTGCTTAAGTCGGTTTTCGCTTTTATCTTTTAGGAACAAAATATTTTTTTTTTCACGAAATTTGATGAAAACTTATATTCTTACGTCCCAAATATATACTGTAATTCATTTGAATTGGAATATTTATTTTTTCACGTTATTTTGACATAATACAGTAAAAACCCCCTAATTTTCGAACGAAAATTCTCCCGTCAAAATATCAGCTTTATTTAAAAAGTCGGTGGGATTTTTATTCGGTGATATCTCTACATTGTGATGGTGTAAAAAATATTACCATCCCCATAGTAAACTTTCTCAGAAAAAGCAAATAAAAAATTCGCATCCGAAAATTTTATTATGTACAATTTTTATATATTTATTTAAATTTTACACTCCAATTACTCATGTTTATGATAATAACATGGAATCTCATGTTTTTTCGTGTAATGAGAGTGGAAACATTTAATAAATCACTAAAAATTAACATAATTGAAAAAAAATTTTGAGGTGTGGGTTTTTTTGTTTTATTTTTTGCCTTTTCTAAAAAAATTTACCACGGTGATGGTAATATTTTTTTACACCAACAGGAACTAGAGATTTCAACAAACAAAAATCCCGCCGACTTATAAAGAAAAGCAAATTTTTTGACGGGAAAATTTTCGTTCGAAATTTTTCGATATTGTGTCACAAATAACGTGAAAAAATACATATTTCAAATCAAACAAATTACAGTGTATATAGGACATAAAGAGGCAACTTTCCACAAAATTTCGTGAAGAAAAAATGTTTTTTGTAAAAGATAAAATTTACAAACGGAAAACTTGATTTTTTTTATTTTTCACATGAATTTTGAGGTTATGTCAAAAAAATGTAAATACAAAAGTTGTAGATCATTTCTTTGCCTACAACTTTGCTATTCAACATTTTTCCATAAGACTTATAGTTTTGCCAGAAATCGAGAAAAACTATTTTTCACCCTTAAAAACTCACCCCTTTTCCCTTCCCGACCTTAGATCCACCGTAAATTATTTTTTCTTTTATTTTTATCATCTTCTTCCCCTTTTCCTACTATTATTTTTTTTTTGGTTTCAAAAATTATCGACCATGGTCTAATAGAACCAAATCTATATTACAAACATTTACATTTATTTTTAACAAGGAAATAAGTAATTCTAATAAATCTAATACGCAAAGGAGAATAATATGCTAAAATTTAATTATCTTGATGCAGAATTTCCTCGAAAGCTTGCGTAATATCAAAAATAAAAACAAGTTTTAGTGGGTATCCCAAAATTAACGCATTAAGATATAAACTAAAAAGAAAACACAGTTTTTAGTCCTTTTGATTGTAATTTTTCCATTCAAACACAAAGTACAAAGTACATCGGACAAGTAACCTCCACGACTTTGCATACAGACATACGTATTCGTTTGTCAAAACATTCCACGACCATTCTACATAATTGTTTCTTAAATTCGTCGAATCTCCTACTTTACTCCACGTGTAATTGTCGGCTTGTTGACAGAGAACTATAGCTCTTGGTAACGTCATAAAAAAAATCAGATGGTGTTAAATCACAGGATCCAGGAGGCCAATACTGATCACCGAGACGAAAAACTACACGAGCTGGAAATGTCGCAAACAGTAATTCAAGTTTTATCATGGGCTGTATGGCATGTGACACCGACTTGTTGAAATCACATATTGACCACATCAGTATCAAGCAATTTCGACAAAAACAATTGTGTTATCATTTCGTGATATGAAGCACCGGTAACAGTCACTGCATGACCAGCATCGTTTTCAAAAAAATGGTCCGAGGAAAATTGCATCGTTGAGTGTACAAATTTAGCAAAAACAGCCGCATTTGGCTAAGAAGAAAATGCACCAGCTCGCACATCCGATATTGCATTGGCCAAAATTAATGAATTAAAATTTGAATGTCTCCTTCATGCACCCTATTCGACAGGTTTAGCCCTCTCTGATTATTTTATGTTCCCGGATTTTAAAAAATGGTTCGGTAGTCGTCGACTTTGGCTTTCGGAGTCGGTTCAACACGTGCAGTTCACTTAGCTAACTGTCGATTGGACTTCGATGTGAAATTTTAGAGCCATTGAGATATATATATAAGAATTCATTACGAAACAGCTCCGAACACTGCTCAAGATCATCAATTCGTTGTTCATTTTGGTCAATGGTGAGCTCACCATTTTGAAATGAGCTTTTGCACACCCAAATGTACATTGACTGACGGTATGTCCAACTCCTTCTTTTGATATATTCACAGTGTTAGCTGAACCGATGTCTCTTTGGGGCATCCACTTGACTTTCCTGGGGCAAAGTCCGAATAATAGTTATCAAACCGAGCTGCGGCTTCAATAGTATTTTCTCGTCGTAAATCGATGCTTTACGAAATTTCCTTTTTCCCATTTTTTCAAACTAACAAAAGTTGTTTTACTCAAAATAGTTAGACAGCTGTCAAATTCATACACCTTTCTTTCGAAAGGTAGTTTCATATAAATTTAACACAAGTAACGCCATCCATGTAACAGCCTACGAACTTTTCATCCAACCTTATATTCAGTTCCGGACGATAAATAATCAAAATAAATTAGGAAATTTGAATGCACGGATCATTGATTTCACTTTCCGAATATTGGAAGAAATTCTATAAAACCCTTTTATAGCAATGAATAAAGGGTAGAAAAAACCATATTTTGTGTAATTCAATGAAAAAAATAAAAAGCAGGGGAGAACAACCCTTATGTTAATGATCTTTTGGGATTATCGGCAAACGAGGTAATTGCTTGTACGATTTTTAGTTATTTTTTCAATGAAATCAAAAAATTTAAACCGTAAATGTTGAATTTTGAATATATATTTTTAAATTATTTTCGAGAAATAACACCAATCAGTATAACATGTTCCACTACGACCTCCCCTTGAACAAAAATCAATAAAACTTGTTCTACTATCACAATCCCCCGTACATTTTACAATATAACTTGTTCCATTTTGACTATTCCCCGTACACCAATCAATATAACTTGTTCCACAACGAATTACCCCTGTACGTAGATGAATATAACCCATTCCGCAACAATCATCTCCTATTTATACGTTTCATGTCAAACACCCCCGGTAAATTAATCAACATAGATATGGATAACCCCCGTATATTGATAAATATAATTCATCTCAAATACGTTTATCATTATTAGTTGTTCGATTTAGAAGAAACTGGATTCATTTAATTTATATACTATATTATATATATACCGAATGTTCCAAAACAATGAATAAAGAATAAAATGAAAATTGAAACGTGGATGAAGTTTGAAAATGATCAGAAAATATATTTTTCATAATATCGACTGCGCCATCTACTAACGAATAGCTACAGTTTGATGAAATACATACTATCACCATTTTTAGTCATCATTTCGAGTGAAAACAGCAGGATTATGAATTTAACGAAAAATTGAAACTATTTTATGGAACAGTTTCAAAAACACAGAAGGTCGTGAAAGAATGTGTGACAGAAACAGTGATCTCTAAAAATAATAATACGAGAAGAAAACAGGTATCTTCGGTAATAATGACTGCGCCATCTATGAATAGTTTAATGCGAGTTTCTACTGAAAATATTATAGATCCTAACTTATTTTGCCAAAATACTATGATATACGAATAACTCCAGAAATGTATAAGAAACGAAGAGCTTTAAATATGTTGAAAAAAGTAAGATAACTATAAGGAAATAAAATAATCGAGAGTTCGCCATCTAGTAACGAATTAACACAGTTTAATGCGACTTCCTATTCAACATTTCGGCATTGTTAACCCAAATTTATAACAAAAAGATACTGTATTATAAAAACGAAATAGAAATAAGACAATTATCAAAATATACTGCTGAACATTTCGCCATTTTTAATCCAAATTCATAACAAAAAAAGCTGTATTATACAGAATGACCAAAAAATGTTTAAAACTATGGAAATAATCATAAAAATGAAATAGAAGACAATTACCAAAAAAAAAATTTCCTGTAATACCGATTGCGCCATCTATTAATTAATAAACAAAGTATAATGAGATTTTATTCTGAAAATTAATCAAGTCATTGCTAAAAATTTCGCCATTTTTGTGCCAAACTTAAAATAATTCATTATACAGAATGTCCCAGAAACGTATAAAAAAATATAGAGAGCTAAAAAGGTAGGATAATCATACGAAAAAAAGAAATTTTCGGTATCAAGAAGTTCTCCATCTATTAGCTTGTAAACAAAGTTTAATGCAACGGAAAACGCCGCCATTTTTGTCCAAAATTATTGTAAAGAAACGAATTTCCACAAATATGTATGAAACGCATTAACAAATAAAAATGATAATAATATTCAAAAGAAAAGTAAGAAAATCAACAGAAAATACAAAGTTTGTCATAATAGCGAGTGCGCCATCTATTAACCAATAAACAAAGTTTAAGTATTAAAATTTTCGCCATTTTTGATCCAAAATTTTGATAGCAAAATACTGTATTATACAGAATGTTTTAAAAAATGTACGAAAAAAACTTTCAGATTTTAAAATATTGAGAATAATGGAAAAAGCCTTGGAGAATTACAAGAAAAAACGGAAATTTATATTAATGAGACGTGCACCATCTATTGACGAATTGATAAAGTTTGCGGTCACTTCCTACAGAAAATTCCGCCATTATGTATCCTTATTTATTTCAACATAAAATTAAATTATACCAATTGTCCCAAAACGAATGTATGAAAAACAAATACAACTATAGAAATAACAATAAAAGAGAGTGAGAGAATCATTGTAAATAACATGAATTTTGGGGAATAGGTAAGGCGCCATTTTTTTCCCAAAAATGTATGAATTGTGTGAGAAATGTATAAAAATGTAATAAAAAAAGAAGTGAAAAAAATGGGACATATTTCATAATACCGGTGGCTTTATCTTATAATTAAAATTTGATAAAAATACAAAGTTTAGCTATTTTTAGTCATTTTTTGAGTGAAAATGGAATCAAAATTCTATACCAAGGAGAAATTCAAAAAAAGTGTATTTCAACTGGTACTTTTGAATAATCAAATCAATATATTTATCAAAGTTGTTATTATTTAAAAAAAATCTAAATTGAATTTCGCCATTTTTAGTCCAAACTTATAATAATAAAATACTATATTATACAGAATGTCTAAAAAAAATGAATGAGAAAACCGTAGACAAATGAAAATTATAACTAAAATTAAAAAAAAAAAAAAAGAAATCTGAAACTTACCGATAATTTCATGTTCAAAATATCAATAACGGGTGCCAATCGATTTGACAGAATCACGTATTCGCAATTATTAGCCCCTTCGGGACCCCCGCAAGCGATCTGCCACAAATTACAGCAAATAATGAGCGTTCTACAACAACAAAAAATCATAATAAACAAAAATTATTACTCGATAATCGAACAAACTCACTTTACGGATATAGAACAATTACCATCTAGTCCTAAAGTTAATAGTTTCCCCAAAACGGCGAAACCACCGACACTTTGAAACATCAGAAGATCATTTTTCACTCCTTTACTCAACAATCTCGTCAATTCGTTCAATATTCTATCCAACTGGCTAGTAGTCGCCGGAGAAAGCCCCAAACTAGCTTGATTAGTTATAGAACCAATAGTGTTTATACTACGATTCAAACTACGTTTATTTGTACCTAAAAAAATTGAAAACGAAGAATTAATGAGTACAACAAGTATCGGAAACAATAGAAAAATAAATAAGAAGTATAAATACCATCGGTGACGTTAGGTTTGTATTTAGTTTCGTATTCAGCTCCTTTGATCGCCATCCTCTGTCTAATTTTCTTACAACGTTTTCTATAAGTTTTTCCACGTTCTTTCGCAGCTACCGCTTTGGGATCTTCTTTTTCTTCAGGCGCTTCCACTATTTGTTTAACGTTATATTGCTCCACATCACCTGGTGACAGATTTGCTTTGTTTACAGCTTCCTGGTGCATCCTACCTCTCAGATGACTTATCAAATATACTTCAGATTTTATCTGTAATTGAAAAAAAATTGTAATTTTCTACTATCGCTTCAAGGAATGGGAAAATCATTCGATTTCAGTGACTTTTTCCTAAAATTCTCGTTTTTACTAAAAAAATTACCAATTTGGAAAAAAAATCAAAATTTTAATTATTTATAGGGTCTCAAATGTTCATGTAAACGCTCTTTTTCACATTGGTATTATTTATATCTTTTTTACAAGTAATCAATGGAAGGTTTTATATTTTTTTCTTCTTAATTTCAAATGAAAAACAAATAAATGAAAAAATTATATAAAAATGGGATTCTCCATGGTTTTCCATCTTAAAATAATAATCCTGTTTCACATATTGTCCTTGTTTGATGCTGTTTTGTCCAATAATCATCATTCATAGTTAGATCATACAAAAAATTATAAGGTTAGGTTAAGTTAGGTTAGGTTTGATTAGATTCGGTTAAGTTTGGTTAGATTCTGTTAGGTTAGGTTAGATTTGGTTTGATTAAGTTAGATTCAGTTAAATTAAGTTCAATGAATAATGTCAAAAGCATACGGTCGAGTTAATGTGAGCATTTTATCAAGTTTTGAAGATAATTCAACGTGAAATGTGAGTAAAATCACACAAGATTCTTCTACTCACTAATCAGCTTAATTTCGATTCCATCTAATTCCCCCTACACTCTGTATCATCCTTTGTTAATTACTGCATAAAACTCAATTCAAACGGAAAGATTGCTCGTTATAGTGAGGTTAGGTGAGATTAGGATAAGTATGGTTAAGTTAGGTTATGTTAGATTCAACATAAGTCTAATCTTGTTAGGTTAGATTTAAAATAAGTACGATTAGATTATATTGGGTTTAAAATAAGTATGATTACTTTAGGTCTAGAATAAGTAGGGTTAAGTTGGGTTTGAAATAAGTACTATACGTCAGATTAGGTATGATGAGGTTAGGTTTGGAATAAAAATGTTGAAGTTCGGTTAGGCTAAAAACAAGTACGATTACATTAGATTAGGTTTGAAATAAGTACGGTTAAGTTAGATTAGGTCAAGTTAAGCTAGCTTAAATTTGAGTTCAAAATGAGTACGATTACATTAGATTAGGTTCAGAATAAAAATGGTTGAGCTGGGCTAGTTAAAGTTGACTTTAAAATAAGTACGGTTAAGTTAGGCTAGCTTAAATTAAGTCAAAATAAGTACGAATACATGAGATTAGGTTCAGATTAAGTAGGGTTAAGTTGGGCTAGTTCGGGTTAAGTTCAAAATAAGTACGCCTACATTAGCTTAGGTTTAGAATAATCACGGTTAAGTTATTTCAAGCTATGCTAGCTTAAATTGTGTTCAAAATAAGTACGATTTCATTAGATCAGGTTCATAATGAGTAGGGTTGAGTTGGGCTAGTTTAAATTGAGTTTAAAATAAGTACGATTACATGTTACGGTAAGTTTCGTAAGTTCCAAGTTTTAAGCAAAAAATCACCAAAATCGTACGACTTTTCAAATTTGTTCGAGGTGCTAGTAAAAAATTACCAAAAAAAGCGGCTATATACTTACTAGTACGTTACAGACCGAGCACATTTTCTGAGTAGCGTACGGTACCATATTAGGCGCTTGATTATCCTCGTTCTGACTCCTATGTATCGATAATTCCAAAGCCTTTTGTCTGATCTGTTCCATATTTTCGTCGTGTCTCCTTTTCGTATCTTCGTGTTTCTGTTCTATGCGTTTCTGTAATTCCTGAGTCGAAGCTAATTGTTTTTCGTGTAAAGCAGACAAACGTTCCTGGAAAAAAAAAATAAACAAAATCATTTAATAAACGATTAAATCGCACCACCGACGACTCACTTCTCTATCTCTAGCTTTCTCTCTGGCCAGTTCCTGTCGTTCCCTTTCTCTTTGTTGTTGTTGTTGCCCTATCCTTTCGTCTCTTTGTCTTCGTTCGTCTTGCATTCTATCCAATCTTTCTAATCGTTCGCGTTCCAATGCTTTTCTTCTTTCTTCGACGGCCGCTTCTTTGGCGGCTTTTTCTTCTTGTCGTTTACGCCTGTCCTCTTGGATACCGCGTATTCTACCTCGTTGTTCTCGGCAGGATTGTAAATAATCGTGTCTGAAAATAAAAAAAAACGATTATTGTCTTTAATCGAATTCGAATCGTCGAAAACGAACCTTTTATTTTGAGCTTCGAGTTCGTTGATAAAGGCGATCTCTTTCAATTTCTCCTCTTCGTCGTGCGCTTTCTTTATAATATCCTTTATGTGTCTTTTACGATTCATAGCTGCTTTTTGTAATCTGAAACGATACAAATCGAATATTTTCTCATTCTTCGTTTCGATTTAGATCTCACCTCATCTCCATTCTCTTTCGTTTTTCTTCTATCAATTGTAATTTAGCTGCTTTAACGTCTTCGACTCGAGCTAACAACGCTTGCAGCTTCTGCGTCTTCTCCTGTTGCAAATCCTGTCGCCTTTGTTGGGCTTTGGCTTGTTTCGCTTGATATCTACGGACGGTTTCGGCTAAGCTTCGTCTACGAGCCGGATTCGATAATTTCTGATGGAGTTCTAAAGCTCTACCAGGATGACGAGCCGATAGAGCTTCTAAAGCTGCCAAAGTATCGATGCGTTCGCTCCAAGACATTTCTATAAATAATATTGAAACAATATTCGTTAGTACAACTATTTGATTTAGTATAATACCCGCTAGCATCGGTTCGTATCTTGCTTCCAATGACATTTCATCGTCTTGGAGAATGGTGACGTCTTGTTCGGTATCGTCATCGTTATCACCCTGTAACTCGTCACCGTCCGTTTCTGTACCGTCGGTTTCGGTATCGACTTCGATTTCTAGACCTTGAAGATGTTCGATTTCTTTCGTTAGACGATCTTCTTCTTCTGAAAGTTGTTTCGCTTTCATACGGTGTTCTTCTTCGGTTGCCAATTCTTCTTGCATATCCTGTAAATTAAACCCTCAATTTCTGGAGCCTTTGGTTATATACAAACAGAATATCGCTACACCAACACTTACAATTATATTGCCTGGTCCTTCGAGCCGTATATGAACCAGCAACAGACTCGAAGGAACAGTTAATTCGAATGAAAAATAATAATCAAGAAAAATGTCAAACGAGATATAAAACATTGAATAAACTACGATCAAAATCACCTGGATAGTAAATGGAAAGTACTACACTCTTATTTTACTTGCAAATCCATCGAAATGACGCTTATTCCATTTCAAAACTTGTCACTTATATCAAGCAACAACAATATCTCATTTTATAACCTGATACTTATAACATTGACAAGAAGTCACTTATATCGTTATAAAATCCATCACTTTCAATCAATAAATATTTTAGCAAAACGTTCTCTTTAACTTTTCAAAACATATGGTTTATATCATTGAAAAAACACGTCGCTTATATCAACATCACGTCGCTTATATTGTTTTGAAAATCTGACACTTATATCAAACGTCAATATTTTCGTAGATATCCACTATACCTTCTCACAACATAACAGTGAACAATACGTCGCTCATATGGTTTTATAAGCTTGTCACTTATTGCTCGTATCAATTTGTAATATGTCGCTAATATAATAAAACAATAGGCCACTTATGACTTTTTTCATGTAATGTAACATTATATTTCTTGTACCCCTCGACAGCATGTCGCTTATTGTATACTGTAGCCTAACACTTATATAAATTGAAATGGTGTCGCTTATATAACTTTGAATCTTGTCACATATTCCATACAACAACACATCGCTTATATAGTTCTAAGCAAATTTGGTATTACTTATATTTTGAAGGATGTCACTTATATCAATAGATGATTTGCATTGCTTATATCACTTTAAATCTTGTCACACAAATCACACAATTAGTCGCGTATATAGTTTGAAAAAAATTTCGTATTATTAATATTTTGAAGTGTGTCGCTTATATCAAGAGTAAAGTACGTCGCTTATATCACTTTAAATCTTATCATCTTATCTTAAATACCATTTGTCACGCTTATCGCACAATAAAACGTCGCTTATATAGTTTTGAACAAATTTTCGTAATACTAATATTTTGAAGTGTCACTTATATCGCCAATTGTCACTTATCTCAATATGTTATTCGATAATAAAATAAAATAACTCACCTTTAGTCTCATCTCGTCGTCAGTTTCCGAATCTACGTCCGATATTTTCTTCTGTTCTCTTTCCACGGTCCTCTTGATCTGCATATTGGTCTTGTTTTTTTCTTGAATGATGTCGTTTTGATTGAAGGGCGTCTTAACCGTTATTTTACTGACGGTCGTATTGGATCTTTTTAAAATATTTTTGTTAGCGTCGCCGCTAGCGTTTTCCGCGTTATTTTTTAGCGATTTCAACGAATTTAGATTTTCCTTGACGCACTTCTCGATGGATTTTTGAGGTTTCGACGCATCCGAACATTCGGGGAGGAGGGCGAGAGCGGGTAGACTAGCCGTCGCACTAACCTAAGAAAAATGACGATAATAATAGTATACGAGGCGTGATACGAAAATACCTGCACTTACTTGATGAAATCTATTCGCCCACGATAGGGAGTTGTTAGAATTTCTCGCTTTACCGCCGTTCTTGAATCTCGATCTCACTTTGACGGTTAACCAACCGTCGGCCGGTTTTTTAACGTTTTCGTTATTTAGAGTCTCCGAAGAACTCGCTATGCTATTACTACTATTCGTATTAGCGGTACTCCTTTCTTGATTGACCAAAGTTTCCGCCGAACTAGCGTATTCGTCCAAAGAAAGTGATTTGGTCAACTGATCTTTACTTAAAGTCGTTTTACTCTTTTGTAAAACCGTACAAGGATTCGAAACGTGAGTTTTTTGCGGTTGAGACGGTCTCGGCGACGGTTTCGTATAATTCCTTGACGTAAAATTGGAATTTTTCATATCGCTAACTGTCTTGCTGCGAGCAAGAACGTTAACTTCCGGTTTAGTTGATCGTGGATTTGGAATAGGTCGCGAAGAGTAGGATTTTGTCGTCGGTTTTGGGGTCATTGAATTCCTAGAGATAATATTTTATAGTGATATCTGTTTTTAGAGCGAAATCTAAAATGGATCACACCTTCATACAAATTTTCACCTCAATTTCAAAATAAATGTTCATTCAAAGTCATAATCACATATCACGAAGTAACATATTACCTATAATATTTTATAACCCATCACTTGATGTTATATGTCGCTCCTAACTACTAAATTATGTCGCTTATATAATTTTAAAGCTTGTCACTTATATACTTAGAAAAATATGTCGCTTATTATTTAATTTTATGTTCGAAGCGTAAAAGTATGTCGCTGACTCAATTCAATAATTGTCACTTTAATAACTACTAAATTACGTCGCTTATATAATTTCTTATAGCTTGTCACTAATATTCTTAGATAAATATGTCGCTTATTATATAACTTTATGTTCGAATCGTATAAGTACGTCGTTGACATCAATTCAAAACTTGTCACTTCAATAACTACTGAATTATGTCGCTTATATAATTTCTTATAGCTTGTCACTTATATTCTTAGATAAATATGTCGCTTGATATATAATTTTATGTTCGAATCGTATAAGTATGTCGCTGAGTCAATTCAAAAATTGTCACTTCAATAACTATGGAATTATGTCGCTCATATAACTTCAAAATTGTCACTTATACAAACTCAAGTATTTGACACTTCGAATAATATTTTGCTTATATAATTTCAAACCTGTTACTTTTATCATAAAAGACTATAGGACATTTTAATCTAATTTCCAGAAACAGGCATTTCATACAATTAAAACAAAATACTTAAATCTTATATCACTTTAAACCAATCACTTATACCATGCAGAAATAAAGATTGAAGCATGTCTTTTATATTATTGCAACAATTTCTTGCTGATATGAGTAACTTCAAAATCTATCACTTATATCAAGGCAGCAATATGTCGCTTTTATCAAGATAAAAACTAATATGTAGTTTTTTATATATGTAATTTAGATCATTAGCCATTTTTATAGCCATAATAAGCCTGCCTCTTATATACTCAAGGCAATATATCGCTTATATAACTTCAAACTTGTCACTTATACCCTGCATAGACTTAAAAAAATGCCTTGCATACTACTGGGACAATATATCGCTTATATCACTTCAAACCAGTCACTTATACCATACAAAAATAAATATTGAAGCATGCCTCTCACATTATTGTAACTATCAGTCACTTATTTTTTACCTTTTGCTTATATCAGGAAGTATACATCTCATATTAATTTGGTACTTATACTAAATGTTGCTTATATTGTCTCTGATACCTTTTATCATGCCGCTTATATGATTTTGTGTCACTTATGCATGTTTATTATTAGATCAACCGATTTGCTTTTAAATGATAAAATATTTAGAAGCAGCAAAATTGATATTTACCTAATAGTGTTACTGCTCCTCACATTTGTTTCTACTTTAGTTCTTGGTGGTACAATTTTAGCTGAAGCACTTTTGGTTAAAGCTGTTGAATATGCCGCTCTTACAACAGGAGGTTGTTTCGCAGGTTTCACTTCTGGTTTACTACCCTTTGAACGCTTATCAACTTCCTTATCTTTCTTTTCTAATTCTCTATCTTTCTTATCATGTTCTCTTTTCTCTGGTTCTTTAGTTTCTTCTTCAGTTTGACAATCCCTGTTTACTTTCACGACGTTTCTTCTAATAGGTAATTTGGGGAAATCTTCATCAGTGCAGGTGCTTTTTTCTGCACTCTTTACACCTACTTTACGTAGGGTATCATAAGTTCGTTGATCTTCGCTTGGGGAATCTAAATGTTTTTTAGTCACATCTTGGGATTCCTTGAGGTTTAACTCCAAATTGTTCTTCTTCAACTGATTTTCGCTAGTGTTGTTGTCTGTGATGGTTTTTTCTTCATCTTTGACTGTTTTTTTGGTGGGTGTTTTAGTATTTGTTCTTGTAGTTTCCAGTGGTTTTGTTTTTGATTGAGAGTTTTTATCAGATTTTACACTTGATGTTTTTACATTTGTTTTTGGGGTAGATTTGATTCTGTTTTCTGGTTTTATCGGTTCTGGTTTTTTCTTTGTTGTCTCTGGTTTTTTGACGTTTCCATTAAATTTCTGTTCGACTTCTAAATTCACAGCTATGGAATCTTCTTCAACAACTAGTTTTTCTTTCAATGGTACAGTTTCATTAATTATCTCACTTATAACTTGTACAGTTGTCGATAGATTATCATTTTTACTATCAAAACTGTCCTTTTCGTCCTTCTTATCCTTATCATTTACTTCATCTACTTTATTTTCAACTTTTTCATCGACTCCAACTACTTGGGAAGTCATTAAAGGTTGTCCTTCGATTATTGGTAAATCTATTGTTGGTAAAGGACTAGTAGGACAAGAATTCGAGGATTTTGTTTTATTTTGTAACAATTTAGGACTAATTTTTCCTGAAGAAACATTAGGACTGTTCCTTCCAGATGCTAAAACGTAAAAAAAATTAATAAACTTTCAAATAAAAACATTCTTTATACCTAAACATGGTGAAGATTTACCAGATCTGCATGTTTTTGTCAAATTAGTCTTACAAATATCCCAAGTTAAGGATGTAGGTCTTTGTAAAGCAGGAGTATTTTCGTAATCCCATTTTAACCTAAACCAATCAGCTAAAGCAGAAAAATCTCGTAAATAATTTTCCAAAACTAAAAGCACCTCTTGACATTCATTAAGGCTCTCATGACTTTCAACTGTGCTGTAAATATCCGCGATCTAAAGATAAAATTATGTTATATACAATAAGTTAATTTAATATATGTTTTTACTAACAGATCTTTGTAAATTTCCAAAAAGCAAAGCCCAATATCGAGCTCTGAACTCAGATCTTTTGTCTCTTCCTGTAGAAGCCGAACGTACACGAGCCCCTGTTCTAGATCTTATATTCGATGACTTTGAATTGGCGTCAGTATTAGTTCTAGGAGAAAAAGGTGGTTTTCTTGCTACTTTACCTTAAACAATGTATAGAAAAACAATCATCAATTACAAGTGGTTGCTAAATATAAATAATTACGTATAAATCTTAATACAAAAACAAATACTAGATAGAAATAGAATCTTGAGAATAAACATACTTCTAAATTCCTCTTTAGCAGCTGAAATATTGAATGTTAATAAATTCCTAGCTTCTCTGCCCTGTTCTTGTACCAATAATCGCACTTGCTCCATTTTTTATTTCTATTAAAAATGTCTCAATTTAAATATTTTCGATACAAAAGAGCATCTTTCAAAAACGGATTTTGTTTTTGTTTCTGATGCATTGACAGTGACAGATTTAAATGCGCTGTCATTGGTGGAATTTGGAAAATTCATTTATCATAAAACATTTACAGGAAAATGTATTTAGTTTTAACATTTTCTAATAGATGGCGCTATCGACGTTTTGACTTTGTTAACTTTTTCACAAAAAATTATGTTAAAGCAAAAATAAGGATGGTGAAGAGAAGGAAAAAAAATGTTCGTGGAAATGTATTAAATAAAGTTTGCGCTACATTAGAATCAGAGTAAATTTCTTTTAGGTGATATTTACTTCGTTATATTGTATAACGTCAATCTTAAAAAATTTCAATAATGAACTGCTTGAGTGGAAAACGATATATTTTTTTTTATTTCGTCATACTTCAGTTCATCTACAATTGCTTTTTAACTATTTTCTTATAATTTCCCAATAGTACCTACACTTTTTTCAAACTTCATCAAAATATATTGATAAAGACTGAAATATATCTAAGCGTCAACTTTTTATCTATTATTTCGAACTGATTTTTCATCCAAAGGGACTTAAAAACAAAACAATTTATCACGAAAAAAATATAAATAGGTCCAAGAAGTGAAGAACTGAAGAAAATTAAACATTTTTACGGGAGTGGGCAAAAGATGACTGTGGAAAAGGGACATAACCTCTATCTTTCAAAATGAGTTTTCTCTAGAATCAACAAAGTCAATACACAAAAATAACAATATAGAACTGTTTGCATTATATTATCACCCGGTATGTTTATACTACTTTATATTTCAGTAAATCCAATGGAAAATCCAATTTCAAGTTTAATAATTTATTGTTTATTTATATCCTTACTCTTAAGCCGGTACTACACGATGCGTCCAATTTTTGCGACAGCATTCGCGGTCCAACGTACGGCTGAACATTGGGCGGAAGGCTGGAAACTTATCTAAACTTACCTAAAGGCATGAAAACGTGGCAAAATAGTGATGAAAAGCTGATAACAGATAAAAATTCTTTTAAAATGAACTTGATACGGGCATTCACCCACGAGGGGGTGTAGTTTTGTATGTGTGTGTATAGTTGTTGGTTGCAAATTCGTTCCAATGTTGGGTAATCCTTTGACGCGGGTCAATAGAACCGACTTTCCATGGCCAACGTTAGAAGCTAAATATTCGTCAAATAACAAGCGCACTATGACCACACAATGCATCCAATCAAACCAGCGTCCAACGTTGGAAGCATTTCACGCATCTGTGGTACTGGCTTTACATACTTTACTTTTGATATTATTTATAAGTGGTTATGGAAATATAGATTTTCATTAGGATAGGTCAGTGCAGAGACAACATACCGGTTTCATAAAATCATCATATTATTATGATTTTACGATGGTTTTTGTTTTTTAATCCGCAATGTTTAACCTTTTCTCGCTCAATGTCATCACATTTAAATAAATTCATTTATACTGCAGTCTTTTTGAATATATATTTTGAATTAATACTAACATATATTACCAGGTGGTTTCGATAAGTTTGTAGTCAAACATAAGCTTGTATAAATGCATTTTATGCATACAAATTCCACTGTCATAATTGTTCATAATCAGGAGAGAAATAAAACTACAATTTAAACAAAAATGCCTTGTTTATTTATTTATGAAATTTTTGTTGTTAATTGGTATAGGTACGGTTTCAAAGGGAATTCCCAAGTCAACGCGAAATTTGTTTTTCATTTTATGACGGCTTCTTTGTGTATGAACGTCGCTGACCTTTAGAAGGTCAAGGTGAAAACGCACATAAGCAACTTTATGCGATTTATATTAAAATAATATCAAGTTGATATTAACTGATTTAATAAAGTTTGGAAGAGGTGGAATTAGCCTTATTTAAATTGTTTATAAGGTTATTTGAACCCAATTCTGATGAAAAAATATCAAAAATGCAATTTGTAGAACTATTTATTATTTGAATATTCATTAAAGTTTCAAGGTGATGCTGGCATTAAAAAATTTGAAAATAAAATTGTATTAATTTACCTTGTGTTAATCAGAAATAGAATTGTATATAGATTTTCTCACTCGATCGATACACTATACTGCGCGTGCATGAAAATTAGCAGAATAGAACTGAAATCTCGGAGGATAAAGAAATCGTTATCATTTTGTCTTCCTTAGTCGGCTTCCACTTATAGAAACTGTATTACATATGTGGAAAAACCATAGACAGTTTCTTATGGGAAAAAACGTCTTTACGTTACGTTGTTGATGGTATTCATTTCTTCTCTCTTTTTCGAGACACTTTATCTATACTGCGCATGCTTGAAAATTCTCTAAAATATCAGTAGTGAGAAAATAACCTGAAGAATAATTGTGTTTACATTTTTATTAATAATAATAATTTGGAGAAATTGTGCTAAGTTCTTTAATTTTTGTTTTCTTGATCATATGAATATTTTATTTTCAATAACCTATTATTGAAAAATGGTGAATTTATGTTATTTATATGATAAAAAGGCATCTCAAGCTATTTTCTTCATTTTGTTAAATAATGTTCTAAAAGTAAAAGATTTACTATAAATTATTACAAAAATAAATCTCAAATGGACACTTATCGATACTGTCAATTTAGGAGTATTACATTTATGGGGTTTTCAGCATACTTAACCTCAAAATTCGACGTATATTCCTTATCCGCTTGTTTAGATTTCGATTTTAATTTGTATTCATAAACGCTTTTTTTCTCGTGTATATATTCCTGAAGACTATTTTTTTCAAAATATGTGTTTAGAATTTCTATTAGTTGTCATGTGAAGTTATATTTTTATTCATTTCAAACTAATTCGAAATTATAAGATAAGTTCAAATACTACGCGCAGCCACGTGACGGGGAGAGTAGGTAAAAGCAAAACTACAGAGTTTTTTTTTCCAGATGAAATTATTTCATTTAGCCAACAAATGTTAAATTGATGAATATATTGTTTGAAAAAAATGAACTGTTAATATTTTAAGTTATTTTTCTTCGATAAAAAGACTGTAGAAAATTGTTCATTAGACGTTAATTAAATTGTAAAAATTTCTGAAGCCACTATTTGAGTAAAAATCGTTATAAATATGAGATATATACAAATATATTAAAGTAAAAGATTTTCTTAATGAACATGTAATAGAAAACGTAAAATATTGTGGAACGAAACTATATATCATCGGGTAGAGGTCATGGAAAAGGCTACATTAGGCTACGTGTAGAGAGGGAGCAGTCTCAGAAGTACTATAGTATGATCACGTGGTTTATGGATGCTCCCTATCAATACTGTTGTATATAGTGGATGGATTTTCGTGTTTAAGAGTTGTTGGGCCAGGTACTTCTGGGACCACCCTCGTAGAAAACACTCTTAAACGATTGTTTTCGAGTCGAGAATAATGAGATCAAACTATAGACTTTATTCACTTATATTTGGTGTACGTGGCGACATCTATGAGTTATATTTAAGCCATTAACGCTAAAACGCTATCACATTACAAAAATTGTTTTTTCATTTCAACATCCTGTATCTCATTTTTGTCTTCTGAAACTCGTAATTACAATGTGACCTATTAGTTATGGATCACCCTATAACTGAATAGATTAAATAAAAGATAGAACGTTGAAGAATAATATGAACAAATATAATGAATATTAGCATGTTAGTTCAAGAGATATAGTTTGGAAAATGAAGCAAAGACATACGATTTAGGACAAGCCTATCAAAAAACATTGACTACCACAAGAAGCTGAGTATAAATATAGACTTGCTAACTCTGAGAAGCATCAGTAAGTTTGAATTCCACAAGAATAAAAGAGGTTCTGAAAATGATAAAGGTATGTACAATTTATAAATATTAATTTATTTATTTATAATAATATTTTGGTGTAAGAAGATGTATTTTGATTCTTTTAAGAATTATAATAAATAGTCAGAAATATTTAAAACGTGGTCGTCATTATTTTTATTAGAAACTGGACCTACTTATTTTCTTCAGAGCACAAAACTTTTTTATAAAATGTTTTTTATTTATACGGAATGTCATTTGTATTTAGATTGTTTCTACTATGCAAACGGTGACAGATTTCAAATTTTTTTCTTGTGGCTTTATGAACATCAATTACGTTACCGTTTACAATTAGTTTCAAACTTACAGGATGTCCCAAAAGTAGTTGAATCAAACGTACTATATTTGATCACTTTTTTTGGATTCGTAACGAAAAATGAGGTTGGAAAATGTCACTAGAGACTGTAATTCACACTGAAAATATTCTATGATATGTATTATATTTATACAGAATGTCATTTGTATTTATACTGTTTTTACTATGCAAACGGTGACAGATTCCAAAGTTTTCTTCTTATAGTCATACGAACATCAATTACATCAACATGTCAAATAATTTCCAGTCTACAGGATGTTTTAAAAGTAGTTAAATCAAATATATTATCTTTTACATGGAATGTACCATATTTGACCACTTTTTTGGATTCTAAATGGAGAATTAGTTTTTGAAAATGTATGTGTAAAGTATCCTGTGTATATCAACGACCTACCTAATACGTTTAGGACACTATAAGTATTTTATGAGTAGAGCTGTCTGATAAAAAAATTTATAAGAGTACTACGCATCATGGCTGGATGAAGTAAAGGGAGAAATTTCAAAAAACAACCGCTTTCGAAGAAAGTGCTTTTCCATTAGGACGATGCTTGCACGTCGAATAGCTTGACCCCCCACTGCTTTCCCAGATCTAGACCTCAGCGACTTTTTCTTGTTTCCTAACCTCAATGTTTCACTTGTAGGAAAGATATTTTCATTAGACGAGAACGCGTTATCGCCTACGTTGAGGATAAAAACGACTATCATGTGGAAGGCTTTGTTAAGTCTTCAATTTTTCTTGTAGCACAGTAAAAGACGTTTATTTATCTACACCTGTGTGTAAATATACAATTATTAAATGAACTTGTGTTTCCGTTTCACAGAAAATTATTCTGATATTTATGGTAGTATCAGCAGCGCTGAGTATCCCATTTGAGAATCCCTCAACAAATCTAGAAGCAAGATCAGCAGAAGATTCCTTACCAGATGAAGAACCAACAGATCTGGAATCTCCTAATTCAGATCTAGAACAATCCGCTTCTGCTTGGGGAGGTTACGGTAGAGGATGGGGCGGGTACGGAAGAGGATGGGGCGGATACGGAAGAGGTTGGGGCGGATACGGCGGTGGGGGTAGAGGTTGGAATGGATATGGGAGCTGGGGACATGGATATGGTTATGGAGGAGGATGGAGACGTGGATATTGGTAGTGAAAGGTACATAGAGGAATAAAATGTGCAAATGAAATGATGATTATAATAAAAGTAGAAAAAAATATTTATTATCTATTTCCTACTAATCCAAATAATTATTTAGAAGTAAACTTGTTTCAGTTGATTCTAAATAGTCAACAGAATTTTTCATATTATGAAAAATATATGGACATAAAGTCTCATAGAGACTTCTATGTCGAAGAGACGAATTTTATGGTGATAAATAGCGATAAAGTCCTAGCTGCTACAGGAATTGGAATAGAAATTGAATAAATATAAATTTCTATTTTTCTGTATGTATGTACTGTACTAACGGTACCTCAACTATGTTTTCTGATTTATCTATGGTCAACTGTCAGTATTTGTTAAACATAATATAGACAACACATAATACATGGTTTAAAAGAAATGCTAATTGCATAGAATTTGATAATTAATGCATCTAAATGTTCTTCTTCTTTTTTAAAATTGGTTTTTTCAATAATTTTTGGAAGATCAAATTTGACGTTTCAGCTTTTCTTAAGTTTTTATATTTTGATAAAGACTTAAAGAAAAGTCGAAACGTCAAATTTTATTTTTCAAAAATTATTAAATAAACTAATTTTAAAACAGAAGGGACCTAAAATCAAGAACATTTAGATGCATTAATATATCAAAAGGTATAAGAAATTAAAGAAATTTAATAATTATAGACATAGTAATACTAATTTTTATGTAAATAACATTTGTCCTTCAAGACAATATAGCGGATAGTCGTGATATCCCGATATGAACTATAAAAGGCAATTTAGTTTTATTAAAGAATAAACAGATGTCACTAAAATAAATCACATAGAAAGACGTATAGAGAAACAGAATAGAAAAAATTGTATATGAACAATGTAATATATAAGGTATTATTATTGGTAAATATGAAAAGTTTTTCGTGAATATGGAATTCAATTCCTATTTTGGGATCTTTCAAATTTTCTTAGAATCCCTTTCTCTAATTATAATTGTATATCACTCTTCATAGAGTTAACATATGTCAAATATTAGTATATTTGTAGTATAGGCAACACATAATAGCCTGAAGATATGCTAGTTGCATATAGCTTACATATTTTTAAAATATAAGATTAAATTTTAGATGGAATAGACAAAACAGTAAAATATATCAAATTAACATGCATTTAATTTTATCTTGAAGTGAAAAATCATGTATAGTAAAGACAGAATGCAAAAAATTACTGATGAGAAGATTAATGTCACTATAATAAAAGCGTGGGGTGCTTTCTATGGCATTTTCAAGCCAATTTTCCTCAGTAGTACTTCCCTTTCAATTTCAAATGCTGTATGTGTCTTTAGCATAACTTAATCTTCCCTTTCCTCTATTATCGATTTCCTTTTTTTTATTATTTGCTTTTTAGTTTAGTTTGTTATTTTAAGCCCTTCCTTAATATGAACAGATGCGTTGATGGCTGCATCTCGATTTTGTAAGTCTGGGACTGCACGCTTACGTAGTTCGACCACTAGCTCTATCTTTCTAACTCTCATGCAAAGGATAAAAATAAATTCATGAATCTGGAGAATCTAATCAGGATAATTGGATATTTTGATCGAATTCTTGCATTGTCGTCAGTCTTTGACAAGTGTAGGACAAAATTATGGCCATAAAGTCATTTATTATACAGGGGAAACTAATAAAAGCGTCATAAAAATATTTACACATCCAATATAATGAAAACCGTCACTTCTTTTTTGGAAAATTGGTAAAAAATAATAAAACATATTTTATAAATATGGCATTTTATTAAAATATTCACAAATAAAAAAATACGTTTCTATTACTTTCCGTAACCTCCTCCATAGCCTCCTCCATATCCAAATCCGCTGCCTCCTCCTGAACCACCGCCACCTCCTCCACCTCCACCTCCGCCTCCTCCTCCGCCTAAACTGCCTCCACAAGTACTGCAAGTGCTAACAACAGGCGCAGGTCGTTGAACACCACAAGTAGTACACTGTTGTGCAACAGGTTGTACGTAAACTGGTTGAACGCGTACTGGTTGTTGATAACAGCCTCCTCCACAACCGTTGCCTCCGTAGCCGCCGCCGAAGACTTTTTTAAACGTTGGAGAAGAAAGAATCGGACAAACAGTACATAGAAGTAGAGTGATTGTCTGTTAAATAAAAATAATATACGTCATTGTTTATATCTATTAAACTGAATAGATTTAAAATAATATATTTGAATGTGAGGTTATAACAGAAATTCAAATTAGAAGCAATGCAAGAAATAGACACCTCAAAAATACGATCCACATTTTGTGTGTGTGTAAGATCCACATTATTTTTTTATGACATTATGACAGTTGAATATATGAATTCGTCTCAAAATTAATCCTAGAGCTGGAATGGTAACTTCACAAATATAACTAGTTACAAGTTACATGGAAGAAGCTTTTTTTTAGAAAAGTAACTCGGTCATCTTCAAAAAGTAACTTACAAATTAGTTGTAGGTAAAATACCAGTAACAGATACAAATCATAACAATAACTAAGTTTGAAGAAGTTCCAATCATAAAGGCAAATATATTTATATTTTCCCTTAAAAATATTTGTCATGTCTTTTGCACCAAAGAATTCATTTATTTTTGAAGTTTTGTTTTATTCATTTATACTTCTTTCCTCCTGGCATAAAATGTTTTGATATTGTAAACTTCAACAAATGATCGGAACTCTGCATTCAACTATGAGATAATAATAGTAGCAAATTTGAATACAAAGTTAAAGAAAGTAATAATGACAAAACTCCTGGACAAAATGAAAACAGAAATTCCCATCTCTATATCACTTTGTATTATTTTTAATTTCCTGTAATATAGAAGATTAAATGACGTTTCATGTTCGCTATTTAAAGTGCAGATGGCGCAGTAATATCTTATATTATTACTACATTTAGTATTTTTGTTATTAGGAAAATTATCCAAAAAGGTTATAAACAAAAATTGTAGAAAACCACTTGCTCATTATCTGGAGAATAAGCCAATTTCTACGGGGTGTTTTATAGCTGGATGACAAAGTTTTATGAAATTATACATTATGAAGTTTTATCAAATTATACAGGGTATTTAAAAAGATATGTTAAATTGTATACCTAAAATAAATACTCTTTAATACTCGTTAATAACTACTAAACAAATGATTATTTATTTTGGTCAATATTCAAATTAACGGTAACAAAAAGCATCGTTCAACATATATATACAGTGACAGCTGAAAAGTAAACTCAAGAATTTTTTTATATATATTTTGTAAATTTTTGACTATAAAAACTCTGTCATATGCCTTTAAGGTTGAAGTGCTTTATATATGTGGTGCAATAAAAGAAATCGATAATATATTTACGTAATTGTGTATTTTGCAAATACATTGATTGTTATATTAAAAAACCATCACAAATGAACAAAGACTTACTGTAATCAACCCTTATCAGTAAAAAGAGTTTTTTTTTAAATGAATATCCTGACGTAAAATAACTTCCACTCACCATTAATTAACAGTCTTATAAAATGTATTAAATTTAGTTTTAAGTGAAAGGGTTTCTTCATCTTTTTAGCATTTATTTTCCATTTCCATATAAAAATGGTCATATATTTTTAAACACCCTGTATTAAATAGGAAAACTATATATTATGAGAACGAAAATTATCCGATTAATATAAATATTGGAAAATATACAAGGTGTTACGTTGAAAAAACGTTATTTCCTTTCTTTAATAATTGATATTAAAAACATTTTTTGAATAAATAACTAATATGCACGACAAATTATAATAAATAATAGATGAATGTTTCAAATGTATTCTGTATTTACGGTATGCGATAAGACTCGGTAGATTAAAATAATTTTAAACATAACTCACCAAAATAATAGCAGGCTTAGCCATTTGTTATAGTCACACTCTCGTTTCTAAAGTTGATTTGTAACGATTGACGCTATTTAAAGCTGCGAGATCTTTTTTATACAAAACAAGTTTTTAATTAGTTTTGTTCAAGTAATCGCAGATTACCCACGATAATATATAATATTATCAAATTAAATCAACCATCCGATAAGTTTTTTTAAAGGTGCTTAGGAAATTACAGGGAACCACGTTAAACTAATGGCTTGCGTTATGAATCATAAAATGTTTCCGGATTTATGAATATTGTTGATAGAAAATAGAAAAAATTATCTCACAAATATTAAATTTTTGTAATATTTGAATTTGGACGTTTGGGACTACCTCTACTTGCCAATATCCAAACTTCAGGTCCAAGGTAGAAAACTTGCTGCTAGCCTAAGTGTCCGGTATATCATCAATTCGAGGTAGACTACTAAGGACACCCACGGACTAGTTGATAGTTGTATTCTTCTTCTTTTTGCTATGCCTATCCGTGACGAATATTCACGATTATCATGGCAATTTTTAGTCTGTCAGCAGGGTAGGTTTTGTTGAGTAAGGTTATAAGGTTCTTAAGACAGGATATTCGTCTTTTTCCTGGAGACTTCTTCGTTTTTTACCCGGGTGGTCTAGAGGATCTATAAAACCACATTTCAAATGCTTTTCATACTGAATCAGGCGTTGTAAATCTTCTATATTGTCAGCAAATACAATTGTGTCACAAGTGACAAGTGTAGTTGTCACATGCTCAATTATAGATATATTGTTATAAAATAACAATAAGTATATCTATACACAATAATTATAGATATAATTATTCTGTACAGACCTGCAGAAATGTCAAAATTGATTGAGGAAA
The DNA here is from genome assembly GCF_026250575.1 of Diorhabda carinulata. Taxonomy (NCBI): domain Eukaryota; kingdom Metazoa; phylum Arthropoda; class Insecta; order Coleoptera; family Chrysomelidae; genus Diorhabda; species Diorhabda carinulata. The sequence goes on along the minus strand of NC_079472.1, from coordinate 16,320,495 downwards.
ATCACATTAATTCACGTGTATTCAGGTCAATTGGCATCTACTTTTGTCAGATCTTGTCGATCAACAATCTATTGAGTCCGATTGAGATCGATTGTCACTGATTGATTGATGTCTCCTGATTTCTATTAACGTCGAATCATATCAATTCATGTAAATTCAGCTGAATTGGCGTCTACTTTTGTCAGATCTTGTCGATTAACAGTCCACTGATTGACGTTTGGTGTCCATCGATGTCTTCTGAAGTCTATTGACGTCGACGTCATTTCTTAAACGACCTCACTGTACAAATAGATCCTTAAACGCAACCGGAGCAGGTGTTTGGTTTTTCGATAATCTTTCTAAAGAGAACGAAGCCAACTGATCAATCACATGCAACGTATTAGTTCAACGACATCATAACGAACCGTTTTTTGATCGATTGAGGTGAAAAATGGGTTCCGATATTTCAAAACTAAAAAGGCAGTGTCTTTTTCCAAAGGGATCATGCCTATTTTACATTCTAAAAAGGTTTTTGTATGTGTTGAACGAAGTATATGCGGAATTGTCAATGTGAAGTTCTGAAATTTAGACAAAATGTTTATGAAGATCTTTATTGTGGACGAATACATCGAATGAACCAAAATCATAAAGTATCTGAGGTTATTCTGAAGCCCAACAAATCAAAACTATTCTTGAAAAAAATTGCCCGATATCCCACTATTTATTTTGATTTGATATTTATTCATATGAATTTAATTTAAGGTGGCGATATTATTTCTCGGTCCCTCAGTTATTAGAAAAATTATTATTTGAATAAAAATTACACAAATTTACAAAGTTATTATGTAAAGTAAAATTCAAGAAAAAAAATGAAGGGGATAAAACATACTGTAGATATTTATTTTGGTAGATAAAAAAACATCTCGTTTACTATCGTCTCAAAAAACAGAAATTTTGGATAAATTTTGTTTCAAATAATTTTTATATTTTCATCCCTTTTCCAGATGAAAAACGAGGAACGCGATTTAATCCTGAATGATATTAAGGTCAACCATAAGTTCCGGAAAACAATACGCCATATAAATATAGATAATTGAAAATATATAATTATGAGTAATTTACATTGTAAATTAATTCATACTTCATATTATTTTGTATTATTTATCGAATATATATTAGATTCATAAACAGATATGACAAATCAATTCTTAGAACTGTTTTTTACACGTCCTAGTATATTTTCGCTAGTACAGTTTTTGAAAAAAATATTGTTTTTCAAAAAGATTATGAATTTTAAGAAATATTCCCTACTCAAGAATCACAAGTACGCGAACAAAAATTTTAACTTCAACTTTTAGTTTCTTGTCCAGTCTTCTAAAACGCTTCCTTTAATAATCCCTTAAAATATTAATTACCCCCTGTATCTTTTAGTGATTCACCTGGACCTCTTTATGAACCACTGATCTAAATGTATACCTGTTAAACCTCCCTTGGACCCATTGGAGATTCACCTGGACCACTTTGGAAACCACTGTTTCAGAAAAATTGATTGTTTTGATATTTTCCATATCATTTTGACAGAAAATATTTCTAAAACTTTTCTTTTTCTCATTCATTTATTGTTTTTACTTTTCCTCTTGTCGTTTGAAGCCAGACGTTCTCAAACTTTCAAAATATTACTAGTTTTGATGGAAATGTATATTTGTACCTGTTAAACCACCCTTGGACCCACTGGGAATTCACTTTGATCACTTTGGAAACCACTGTTTTAAGTTCTATCAAATAATTGACGTTTTTTTGATATTTTCATGCCATTTTGTCAAAAAATCTGAGGATATTTCAATTACTGACTTAGAAGTTCTGCAGGACTAAATTATTTCCTTCTTTCCTTATATTTTTTTGTTATTTCTTATCACTTTTTTTCTAATTTAATTGTTCTTTTCACTTTTCCCACCATTGAAAAATCCCTGTTAAACCTCTTCAGGCTCCTGGTGATTCATTTCGGGTATTTTGAGAATCACCGTTTCAAGTTTTATCGAAAAACATTGATCGTTATTTGATATTTTTATGCCATTTTCCCAAAAAAATCTAAAAAATACTTCAATTACTGTTTTAAAATAAAGAAAATACGAACTGATAAATGATAAATAAATTAGTAGTTTATAATGCAGCTAATCAATTTCAATTTTAGTTTGTTACAGTTTAGATGATTTGCGTCATTATTTAGTATCTACTACTTTGAAATGAATCAATAAACTTTCAGCAACTGCCTTTCTTTTTGTTTTTATTTTGATACACCTTGTAGATGAGACGCACCTATAAACTATGATGATGTAAATAATTTATTATCTCGGGAAAAACGTGGTTTATAAAAACAGTGAGAAATATCAAACCGTAACATTAGCAATTATCAAAAAAAAACCAACAACGATCATGGAAAAGAACCACATAAATAAAACACATTTTTTTTATTAAATTTATATTCAATACGAGGGTTGCAACTTAAGTTTTGAGATAGACAAAAACAAATATTTATAATTGGATATGACTTTATTGTTTTTCGAAATATTATCTATTAAGATCAATACACTTTTGTATGCATTTGAACCAATTATCGAAGCATGTTTACTATTCCGAAATTTCTGATTGAGTTACCTTCAAACCATGTGATTTGAACGCGTCAATCGCTTCTTCTTTATTACCAAAAATTGAAGCGAGGTAATCGGCACACTGCTGATGGTTTAATCCACGTTGAAAGTCATCGCACGAAAATGTTCGGAATCCATTTTTTAACCAAGAAGAATGTTTCAAGAATCTATAAACAATTTAAATAACACTCGTATACCAACACGTTCTGAATACGTTCACCATAAAAAATGTCAAACTTCATAATGACAATGTCAGTTTGACATATTCACATCAGTGTTATGTTTCAAAACTTAAACAGCAACCCTCGTAGAACGTACAGCTTCTACTTCGTATTGAGTAGCTATTAAGTAGACACAAATGTTTTCATATTTTATAAACCAAATTTGTTTCGTTTTCATTCTCGTTTAAAAAGAGAATTAGGAGAAACAAATAAATGTAGATCTACAAGAAATGAGGTTAATAACGTCAGTCAACATTTAACTCAAGTGTGTTCATTCGGTGCTTAAAATTTTCGAATTTTTAGGATTCCTACGTAGTTATGCATAGAAAAAAGGGGTTTTATAATATAGGTATTTATAGCTCATTCTTTTGTGATGAATTTAGTCAATAAAATATAAGTATAAATAGATTTAATTGTCAATAACACAACGATTACCTGGTGTTATGAATTCAAAATTTAATTACAAATTTTATATTGAATGAACTTAATAATATACATACAGAAGGTGAAATTTTTAATTTGTCATTGAAATTGTTATCCAAAAATACAATATTTATTTAGAATGTAGCACATTTAAGTAATTAATGTCAATATTACTGAGATACACAATTATATTTATGGTATATTTAAAACACCAGGACGTCATAATCTATGGGCGAGATGGGGTGAGTACTTTAACAGAATAACGTGTCAGGTGTAAAAGACTAGAGGGTATTTTGTACAATTAGAAAGTTACCGATTGATAATTAGCTATACAGTTATTAAAGTTCTGAGCTTTTCTGTTATCAATGTCATATTGGTTTTCAAATACCTAACGAACTATAGATAAATACCAGAGCAAAAGGAAGATTACATTGTTGATAAACTAGCAAAAAAAGGAACCAAAACTATTTGGTGGAGTCAGTAATAGAATATTAGTAGGAATAAGACATGATACTGGGAACTACAACTCTTTGATGGAATTGGTAAAAAAATTTAGACTCCTGCTACTGGAAACTAAGAGAATATTGGACTCTTGAGACAGCATTATAGAGCTAAGACAAGTTATTGATCTTTAGAATCCTTTGGTTGAATAACTGAAAAATTTTAGACTTTGAGAACTACACAGTAGGGCTGAGACATGCTACTGGGAACCAGATCTTTTTGGTGGAATCAGGAAAAGAATTTTGGACTCGTGAGACAACATTGTAGGGCTAAGACAAGTTATTGACCTCTAGAATCCTTTGGTGGAATAATTAAGAGAATTTTAGCCTCTTAAGTCAACATAGTAGGGCTTAGACTAGCTACTGGAAACTAGAATCCTTTGGTGGAATCGATAAGAAAAATTTGAGACTTTTGGGGTAACATTGTAGTGGTGAAACAAGATTCTAGAAGCCAGAACTCTTGATGAAATCGGTAAGAGAATATTGGACTCGCGAGACAGCATTGTAAGTCTAAGACTAGTTTTAGAATTCTTTGGTGGAATAAGTAAGAGAATTTTACACCTTTAAGACAACCCAGTAGGGCTAAGACAAGCAAATTGGAACATTCGATTAACTAAAGTAATTCTGTACTTAGAGTGCCAGCAGGTCCAATAGGACATTGTTACCTGAAGGAATCTCAGGACACTCATTTTCACATTGATTGTTAATTACTACAGAATCTAAGGGACCAACACTAGATGAATCAGACTCAAACCGGCTTATATTCTACAATTTTTAAATATTCAAATAGGTAAAGAGCGTGTTTTAGGTCTCTGAAACATCACCTCATCAAACATACACACATGTAGAGACTCGAAGTTAGAATTTTAGGTGGTTAGGTTATGTCGTTAAATTTTTTTATAGAATTTGTTTTTCTTAAAATCCAAAATCAGTATTTGTTTTATTAATACACTGATTATTATGAGCAATATGTTTATAAAAAGTTATTTTTGTTGTTAATACTTCGGCAGATTTATATTAGGTAGAATGGGACTCTATATAAAACGTGTCCGGCGAGTGAACATCTGTAAGGGTATAAATAGCTGCCAGTTTTGTGCGATGTAATCTAATGGAATGACCAATTTTTTGTGTATCAATTATAGAAATATTCACTTCAAATCGTCCTAAAGAACTAAAAATTTGATAATTTTGAAAAAATAGTGTTTTGTGTTTTATATCGACGGAGAGAAATTTTAATACCAAGTAGCATTACTTTTTGAGTTGCTGAATAATTTTCGTGCATAACAATAAGGGAGCAGAGTAGCTAACTTTAATCATCATTTAAAAACATTATTACTGCGAAAAATTTATTTATTTACAGATTTCTTGATAAAAATATTTAAAAAAGATAATAGCAATATTTAAAAAAAATGAATATACAATATTAATATATATCAGTACTTAAAAACTAGTAAAACTATTTTGTAATTAATATAAAAAAATGTGGGACCCAATATACTACACGAAATGGCTACCTACAACTTTATATTAATGTAATACAAAAAAAATTGAAAGAACTTGTTGATATTCATACCAGTACACCAACAATCAAATTTTTTTTTCTAATAAGAACTGAAAAATTTCATACTGACAGTTGAAAATATTTAAATATTTAAACAGTTAGTAGGCGATGACGGACCTGTAAATTTAATAAAACCACAATTTCAACTATTTTTTGTGTAAATTAAGAAAATATTTGATTTTTCAAGATAAAATTTCTAAATGTTTACAAAATTAAAAAATAAATTTACGATGGGGGGTAAATTAGTTGTAGGGGGCCATTTAAATATCACAATAAAGAATATTAAAATGCTAGGCACGTTTTATAAAACAAAAAATTCAAACTTGGAATGATTTTATTCGATTATATATTTACATAAATACTAATTTTATCACAGCATGATTAGAGTTAATAAGAACAATTAGAAGAGAGCTAATTTATACAGCGCAATGTAATTTATTTTTATAAACACGCTGTACTGTTTTTAAAACTTTTTAAACAAATAATTAAATTACCAACCAAATAAAATTTTAGAAAAACAATATAAATAAAATGATTTTGTTATATCACTGTTAATATATATATTAAATGATTAAAAAGACTCCAGAAACAATATTTTTAGATAGATAAAAGTATCGACTGCTTTTCGTAAAAACACGAAATTAGCGCAGTCAATAGGATAAACTCCTTATAAAAACATACATAAAAGAGTCTTGTTTTTATTTAAAAACTAAAGAACCATTACAATCATCATAACCATCATTATAATACGAAGTGTCTCCAAAAGTATAAAAAAAATTATCAGGTTTTCGCAAAGAACCATTAAAATATCAAAACCATCATTATAATACTCCAAAACTATAAGAAAATTATCTTCTATTTTTGTAAAAAATACGAAATTGGCGCAGTTAATAGGATGATTTCCTTAAAAAGTACAATGCGGGATTATAAAACACAAATGAAGATTCCAATTCGTATTTATATGCAAAGGAACACAAAAATTTATTATAATACAGAATGTTCCCAATATGAGCAATGAATTTCATCTGATTGCAGAGTTTTTATGTCATTGAACTGTAACAATACAGGAATATGTTTTTCGGTAGCTTCTTTTAAAAGGATAAGAAGATTCAATCGATAATGCGAGAAAATTCAATTTACCAAGAAAAATATACGAAAATTATCTTCAGTTTTCGCAAAAATCTAAAATTGGCGCAGTTAATAGGATAAACTCTTGATAAAAACATACATTTATGTAAGACATACCATCTTTATATTACAGAATGTCTCCGAAACTACAAAAATTATCAGGTTATCGCAAAAATTCAAAATTGGCGCAATCAATAGGATAAAATCCTTAGAAAAAAGACAATGGAGGATTATAGAGCACAAATGAACAGTCTGGTAAATATTTAAGAAAAAAGGAGGATTACTTATCATAATACAGAATGTTCCCAATATGAGTTTATTGGCGCAGTTAATACGATAAAATGTAAAAACACAAATTTATGTAAAACAAACGAAGATTTCGTTATTATTTGAGAACAAAAGAACCATTGTAATCATCATTTTCATATCATAGCAATGCAAAGGAAGATTCTGCTTCTTATCAAAGAACGAAGAAAACAGGATTTTTGTGTAGGTTGTGTCAAAAAGATGAGGAAATTCGGTCGAAATTCATATACGTTATATACGGGAAAACTGTAAAACAGTAACAAAAACTGGCGCAGTAAATAGGATAACACAATTGATGATTATGGTTCGTATTAAAGAATATAAGAAACAGGTTTATTATAATACAGGGTGTCTTCAAAGAGATCAATGAGTTTGGTAGAAGTACGTCTTATTACAGAATTTTTATCATTAAATCGAATCAATATAGTTTTCATGTTTATATATAAATTTTACCAAAAGTTGATCAAACTAACAATGTAATAAAATGTACAGGGAGCAATCGAAAAGATTTTTTCTTCGAAATATTTCAAGTTATATAGTTTTTCTTAAATAAATAGCCCGGAACGTATCCAGTGGGATATAATGGAAATAAGGAGAATAGATGAGTAAAAGCAACTGCTGAAAAGAACCAATAAAGACACTGTAAGTATATGTAAATTAGATCAATAAATATAAATAAATTCACGGGGACAAACTAAATAATTTTTCCTTTGGAATATTTCAGATTTTAGATATTTGGAGGTTATGTAACGAATTATAGTTATTCTAACTGCGTGTATCATCCTATTTCTGTAGTGTTAATTAAAATGCCCCGTATTATTGATACAATCGTGGTGAATTGACTTATGAAATGGATATTTTCGACTTATTTTCATCACAAAACTGTGTATTCGTCCGGACTGGGACTTCTACCGACTTTTTTAAGATTAACTTTATTGGAACCTGTCAAATTCAAAGAACATCTACCGAAGCTGCTCCTGTTTCCGAAACTCAACGGACTTTTTTTATTCAAACTATCCACCATGTTCCTTACGATACTTCCGGAGGCGGCTGCTACTAAAAACGGTTTTTTGTTAACGTTACCCGACGTATCTTCGATATTTAAAAAACCCGTTCGCCTCTGTAGATTAGGAGTTAATTTAGACAGCAGAGAAGGTTTTTCCATCAACTTTTCCTTAGAATCCGAATCAGGAGATTGTTTTTCTAAAATTTCTTCCGGATTTTCGGTTTTAGTAGGCGATCTTCTCTTCAAAATAGGGGTTCGTTTTAAAAATCTCACGTTATCCGAATCCTTGGTGTATCTTCTCCTAGTTAAAATGGATTTTCTTTCGGAATTTTCGTTGGTTTCGCTCATCGATCGATGGTATTTTGGATTTCCATTTAGATTAACATTTTTCAAATTGCTCACGAATTTTTCCGTCACTTGTGACGGTTGTGAGGTACTCACGCCGATACTGTTCAAATTTAAATTGGACACTTTAGCAACGTGATCCGCATCGAAGCTTTTTAACTTAATTTTCTCTTCTCGCGCTTGGTTTTCTTTCATTTCCTTCACCAAACGGTTCCTCGTGAAATTTTTCGGAATCTTTCTTAAATGGGGTGAAATATTTTCTCTGAGGTTGTTGTCGGTGTGCGGGGTAGTAGTCGATTCGGTTCTAGGGGGGTCGCATTCTAATTTTTCGATGGCGATAGGTTTTTCTTGATGTCCTATATATACCATATCGTTTTTCAGGAAATCTATATTTTCGTAGTTCGGGAAACCTTTTTCTACATCGGACATTATGAGACTGTTTGGAGATTTGGGGACGTATGTAGTTTCTCCTAAAAAATAAACGTATCTTATTAATTAAAATCCGATTTAAATCATTATTTTGGGGTAAATTGTACAGTTTGGTGGCTCAACTATCCTCGTAGAAGTTATTATCACTCCGTGTGCTTTTATCATAGTAATTAACTTAGTCAGCACTGAATATACAAAATTAGCCTCTTTCTACTTCTTTTTTTTATCATTATAACCTCACATTTATCATACGTTTCTTGAAATTTCAACTTGGAACCCTCTAAACTATAAGTAGATCTCTTAAAACTTTTCCCACGTCAGAAAAATTCGTTTTTCCATCCACTTACCTTGTTTATCATTTCCATCTCCGAAATCACAAATCGTAATAACAGGTTTATCAACATTTTCCGCAGACGAGACTTTCATAATTGATCTGATATTCTCGTTGCTTTTACTTTTCCCGTTTTCATCGTCGGAATAAATTTTTTCGTTGCTCCGATTCCTGCTACCGTCGTAGATCCTATCGGAACTTCTACTCTTATTACAATCCGAGAATATCTTCTCGGAGCTCCTCTTCGTATCGGCCATTTTGCCTTCGCGGATCGGTTCCAAAGCCGGACTGCGATGCCCTGAAGGTATCCCATCGGGAGTGGTACTCCCCGAAGAACTGGGACTCAGTCCGCGAAAATGTTGGATGTCGAAAAGGAGATCTGGAGGTAGAGGCATACCGACGCTGAGATGCATTGAAAGCGATTCCAACCACACTTCCATCACTTCGAACGGAGGGCTAAAATATAAATAAACGTGTCGATATAATTTAATTTAACATAAATAATTTCCTTACCGTTTATCGGGGTTGAGATCTGTACAAAGAAAAGCGATTTTATAGAAGGGTTCCGGACAAGAACAGCAAAATTTTTCTTTGAAAGCCATTTGGTTCAATCCGAAATCGTTGGATCTCGGCATAAAATCCGGATCTGCTTGGATTCTACCTATTATCTATGAAGTAAAAAAATCTTAGTTCGATGATTTTTTGTTGGCGTGAACATAAAATTTTGATTATTAATCAATTTTAAAAATGTATGATCCAGATCTAATAACAAGTAACTTTTCCTCTCGTCGTGGTCATAATTTACAAATTTCACTAGAATTTATCTGACTTGTGTCCCTCAGACTGGGCAGCGAGTGACTTGTTTCATCATCTGCTAGTTACAACCACAGCTATAATTCATGAAATGTACTTTGAATTGCTTCTTCAAGTACCAAATCATAAAGTTTGAACACTAAATGACTTTTTTTACACATTGTCAACTATGTCTGTAGTTAAAATTCAACAATTGTGACTTGATTTGGTTGACCATGCACCGTATTCTCAAGATCTGGGCCCCAGTTACTTTTTCCTGCTTTCTAATTCAAAAATGTTTTAAAACAACTTAGAATTGAATTGAATTACCGGGTTCATTGGAAAATGTCACTTACCTCACACAATATTATACCGAAACTGAAAATATCAACTTTTTCATCGTATTTATTTCCTTTCATCATTTCCGGAGCCATCCAATAAGGATTACCGACTACAGTGTATCGTTTTTTTCTTTCTTGACGTTTGGTATTAGTCTGGTTTTTGGGCGATACTTTTCTTGTACTGTTAGTAGCGTGAGAAATGATTCTGGCAAGACCGAAATCGGCTACTATCACAGTTTTATCGTCTCTAACGAGACAATTATGAGAATTGAGATCTGGAAAAGATAAAAAAAAGTTGATTTTTATGAAAATCAGAAAAAAAAATTAATACCTCTATGGATAATATTCATCGAATGTAGATACGCCATTCCGGCAGCTATATCTTTAGCAAAGGACACCCTTTGTTCCCATGGTAGGGGTTGACAGGAATCGTGTAATAAATCAGTTAAAGTACCACCGGAAATATATTCCGTCACTAAATGGAGTCGCCTTTCCTTATACAAAACTCCAATGAACCGTAGAACGTTATTATGATTTAAACTTCGTAAAACTGCAACCTAAAATATTAAAAAAAATGTATATATATCCAGAAAATTCTATATAAATATTTACCTCTTTTAAAAAATTCTTCTGAGCTTCTTCGTCTACTCTATACAGTTCTTTCAATACCATAACTTCTTCCGTATCTCTAGTAGTTACTTTGTAAACTTGCCCGAAGAATCCTTGTCCCAATAACTCTCCTTTTACTAAATCGGAAGCCCTGAAAACCCTCTGTTGTGGTCTAGGTTCCAGAAACGAATAAGCTCGCGATAATTCCAAGCATCTCTTTGAATTCGGAGACCTTAAAAATATTACAAAACCATTATTAAATTTTCCTATTGACTGCGCCATTTAGTATTACTCGGACAACGTTGCCAGTTGTCGACAGCATATCGTACCGCTTATAAATTCTAATTTTACAGGTATTCTCAATAGTGATGTAAAATCAACTGACAGCTTTAAAATTATTATTGTTTTAGTGATATGGTACTGCTGTTGATGTTAATTTTATTTAGATTTATTGAGTTAGGACTTAGGGCTAGTATAAATCAGTGCCATATGACCATATAACATATAACAAGACATAATAATTTCCTATTTAAAATTAGGCAACAATGCACGAATGTCACTCGGACACAGATACAAACTCTTTTGTTGGGAACCATCAGGATCTGCTAATCATCTAGTTGAATGATACGAAGTGTCCCTTATTTTACCCTTTTATATTAATGTGACAGTGATGAATCATACATTTACCTACCTACCTTCAATTTATTATTGTATTCGTTGAGATTTATTGTACACTGACCGCTCCTAATGGGAACCAACGTCATAGTTAAGCGATCCAAGTATCCCTTAGACACTTGAAGTTCCATTAATCTTTATTTTATATTGATGTGACTCTAACGACCATAAATATAATTATTTGAAGTTTTTATGTACGATAGGATTTTGGTATTTAAAACTGTTTGTGAACAAATACGACGTTCTTAATAGTTTGGTATTCGTCGAGTACGGTAGTCGGATTATTCAAGCAAAGTTTATATAATTATTTTTTTGTATAATAAATAGTTTTACATGGGAACCAACGTCATAATTAAGCAATTTCAAGTGTCCCTTAAACACGGAAAGTTCCATTAACTTATCAAATTACTCTTATTTATTTTGATGTAATTCTAACTACCATAAATATATTTATTTATAGCTTTTGAGTTTGATAGGATTTTGATATTAAAAACGGTTTGTAAACAAATACGACGTTCTTAATAGTTTGGTATTCGTCGAGTACGGTAGTCGGGTTATTGAAAGAAAATTAAAATAATTATTTTTTTGCATATTAGTTTTTTACATGGGAACCAACGTCATAATTAAGCGATTCCAAGTGACCTTTGAACATTATTATTTTTACGGTTTTGAGTTGACTGACCAATGTTTTGTTTTAACACCATCAATTCTATTAGATTCACTCATTTTATCCACAACTCTTTAATCATTCTTGGAGTGATTTTATCTATGCCTGGAGCTTTTTTGTGGATTCAATGAATTTATGTCTCTACATTTTTTATTGTGCTACATTTGTCCTGGTTCTTTTCGTATAGATAGTTCTTTATTGCATTTTTGATCAGTTTCTATATTGTGTTTCTTTTGCTTCTTTGATCTTTGATTTTCACTTGTTGGTTATTAAAAAATCTGCAGTAGGCTGTTGTTCTAGTACACCTTTTCAATCATACAGGGCGTTGAACTTGTTGCAGTCTCTATCTACAATACTGCTTACAACTAAAACACCATGTATAACAAAAAACTTTACATTGTTACAATGATAAAGTAGAAGAGATTCCATATTTGAAATGAAAAAAAAGGTATAGATCAAGAGTAAGACAATTTAGAACGTTTATAAGAAAAAACTCACTCATCTAATAGTCTGCTCATAGAAGAACTTCTCTCTTTATCCAAACATTGATTATCAGACAGATTATTCTTTCTTCTCAATTGTCTCGATCTAGTTCCGCTCATATAACCCTCGTCTTTTCTCTTGAATAATCTTTCTTTGTTTATCGCAGTGATATTAGGTTTTTCCGGACTATCAGGAGGTTTAAAAACATCTCTAGGATATCCTGTGAGAGAATCTGAAGAGCCGCAACATTTAATATTATCTTGTAATGTTTTTATATTTGGAATGTTGGTATCGCTAGCAGTGGTAGTTAAAGGTACATTCGAATGTCTTAAAGCTGTAAATTTGGCAAGATTATGAGATATCGTTTGTGGATCGTGTTCAATAGTCAACTGAAAAAAAAAAAAAAAAGAAAAACGTTTAAAAAATGTAAAATTTTCAATTGAATTAGTTTGTATGATTTGTAAGGAAATTTTAACATACCTGTAACACCGTATCGGAATACCTTAATAGATTTTCTACGTTTTCCAAAGAGGTATCTTTGACGGGCATACCATTTATTTCTAAAATTTTGTCGCCAATATGCAACGACATAAGATCGTTATTCACATCTAACCTGAAATATTAAAAAAAAATAGGAATAAAAATTAAGTTTTAATATTTTTTTTTTTACTTATTAATACGATATTAATAGGACATACCTATAGGGGGGTAAAAAATAGCAGCAAATGTTAAAAGCAGATGTTAGAAACGCAAAAGCCACTCGTAGTAATTTCCCTTGTATTTTCCATAAAAACCTGGATCAACAAAGAAAAAATTTCTAAATTTCTGGATACGTCTATGATAATCAACACTAAAACAACGTTCTACTACCACTATACCAACAATTACGGTCTAGAACTAAGTGGTAGCAAGCTGATTAGATTGTAGCCCAAGGTGACATATTTTGATGAAAACTTTTTTATTTCATTAAGGGGGTAGTCTGGTCTGGAAATTAGAAAAAATCGATTGTTTTAGTGCATATTTTCAAAGCTTAGACCCTTAAGAATATGTCCTTAAATGGATTTTTAAAAATTCCCATTATTCCTGGAGATACAGTAGATTTTGTGACATAGTGTCTAAGCCAAGTGTTTGAAATGATATCTCAATATCTACCTGATCGATTCCTTTGAAATTTGGTGGAAATCTTTTCTTATACATCTCTCTATCGCGTCTGCCTTGGGTTTTAAAAAATTTTAATTTGGAGAATTTTTTAAAAATTCGAAAAGGTCAAAAAACGTAAGTGTTAGTGTTAGTACAGTACAAGTACAAAGGATTCAAATAACCAATAACCAAAATAAATAACCGAAACACGAAAACATATATTAGTTAGAAATTTGAAAACAAATTAGTAAAGCAGCAAATTTCAAATATATATATATATATATATATATATATATATATTAATTAGAAATCTACAACTAAACAAGCAATTATATATTTAAACAATACTTACTCTGATATAGTGAAACATTGTGTATTACAACCAGGCTGTAGAGCATTTTTAGACAATTTAATGCCTTTTTGTCCCCCCGGTATCTCCACCAAACGTATAGAATGTGGTTTACGAGCAAAAGGAAACCCCGCAGTTTTCTGCAAAGGTTGCATTTGCCTTTTATAGCATTGTCCACTAAAAAAAGTTTTTTTATCATATAGTTTTATTAGAAAATATTTTACTTACCAGTATAGTTTGGAACGTTCCACAAGGGCGTAAGAATCACCATCTCCTATAAATGCGCTACAAGATCCACAACAAAAACATTCAGGGTGAAATTTATGTTCTCCGGCTACCATTACAGGTCCTGTTATTATCTGAAATAATACATTTTATTAGTGTCATAATTTATGGTTAATAAAGTTATTTACCTGGCTACATTGTTGACAAGATTCTCCATAACGTGCCCAATAATCGTCTTTACAAAAAAGAAGACCGTCTTTTTCGAAATACCAGTTGGATAAAGAAGCATCACATGCGGAACATCTATATAAAGCGATTAAAAACAGTTTTACATACAAATTTAGCATTTATCATATAATAAACTTGAAAATTAATATTATCAAACCTGAAGCATTCCATATGCCATTCTTGTCCAAGCGCAGATACAAACTCTTCATCATCAATTGCATTGAGACACCCCGCGCATATTATTTCAGAATGAGGGGCACTGCTATCTTCTCCCTCTAAACAAATATATTAATCACAAGCGATAAACCCAAAATATTCTATTTAAATTAAAAAAATTTTATACAAAAATATGTACGATTCACTAAAGTAGACTTAAAATACGTAAATGTAGTAAATAGTTTTATTATTATGGAAATAAAATTGTACAAAGCCTTTGTCATTTAACAAATAATATGGAAAATTAGAGGACACGAAACCAAAATATTTTGATAAAACAATAAATTGACAGGAAAGAAAGAAGGACAACAAAAAATTTATTATTGTTAAAATCCAATCGAGTTATTTGAAATGGGGTAGGTTGTACATGTAGGGTTTGTTTTGAAATATTAGAAACATATTTTAATGTTTTCTTTGACGTTTCTATTGTCACCCACGCATTTTAGAACATTATCAAATATTGGATAATGGATATAGAAAAAAAAAATGGAAAATATGTAGATTTTTAACAAAATATTAATTGAATGATCTAATATTTAAATTATAAAATTTAGCCTGCATATACTTACCATTTTCACAATGGTCTTGCATATTTTCATGCAAGTTTTTATCAAATTTAATACAAAAACAACATGTTTGCAATGCACCAAACACTGGTACTTTTCCTTTTTTAACACTAGATTTCATTTAGCACACATATTATACCAACCAAAAAAGGTTAAAAGATATGTAAATCCCCATAAATAATTTGAAATATGAAGATACATTTATACATAATTTTTTAGCAAATGTATTCATTTTAATAAATTTACAAATGAAATATTTCCTATTATTATTAATCTTAAAATGGTCTTCTATAATTTAATTGGCTCATATTTTCGTGAGTGGCAGTTATATTAATACTCGAAAAAGCTTGTCAATTCAACTGTCAAACGTCAAGTCAAAGGGCTCAAAAGATAAACACACTTGAAGAATTTTAATTTTTAATGTTTTTATTTGTGAAAGAGGGTTTTTTTCAAACTTCATAAACCATTTTTTTTATTTAATTTATGATAATGTCGTATCAACTGTATAGAAATACCACTTTGGGGCATACTTTACAAGAAAGTTTAGACGAATTAATTCAGGTAGATGTTGTAATTTTCATATAATAAAATATGCGCGTTTGTAATCTTTCATGTGGAACTGTGATATTTTTGCAACAAATAAATACTTGTACGTTTTATAGAAACAACTACAAAGTCTTATATTTTTGATTATTCCAGTATGGACAAATAACACCCCAATTAGCTTGCAAAGTATTATTACAATTCGACAAATCGATAAATCAAACTTTGGCCACAAGAGTAAAAGCTAGATTAACTTTTAAAGCTGGTAAACTCAATACTTACAGATTTTGTGATAATGTATGGACATTTATGTTGAACGATGTGGAATTTAGGGAAGTACAAGAAATTACTAAAATCGACAAGGTTAAAATAGTAGCTTGTGATGGAAAGAGTAAGTACTAAACAGTAAATTTATTAATTACAAATATAAAGTTCCAATCTGAGTATGTTGATGATGACTTATTGTTTCAATCACTTGATTGAATTTCACAAAAATATATGAAAGAACTCAAAAAGTTACCATTTCAAACATATCTTTTAGTTTATTTTCTAACTACTTGAATTAATTTTTTTATTAATACTTTTTGCACAATATAAACCAACCCCAGACTATAATCAAGCCACCACAATGCTTGATTGTTGCGACTATACAGTCTGGCATCATCTTTTCTTAGACACTAGTCCAATCTCAATGGGCATGGGCCCACTAATTTTGTGGTAATTTCAATGCAAGTGATTTGATTGTGTCTTTTTAGACAGTTTCTTTTATCAATTGATATAAGATAGGAAGGTCATGTGTATATTTTTACATTGCTTTGGTTAATACAGTATAACATCATAAATCCGGAATCACTGGGAAAGGATTCTGCACTGCAAAAAATACAAACCACAGATCACTTAAAGTTATAGAATGAAGCTACAGATACTGAGAAAGGGGTTGGTGAAATTTGGTAGGATAAGGAGGATTTTTATAAGGAGTGTTTGTTGGAGTGGGCCCTGATATAGGAATTGATCCTCTGCAGGGCTGGGGTTGTGGTGGTTGCATGGGGTAGTGTTTGCTAACTTTTCAGGAGTGGAAAAGGAGAGATTTTGGCTAGAAGAAAGCGAAAGAGAGCTTGCAAGCAAAACGTTTCTTCTCGCATTGGGTTTTTGAAAAAATTTTGTGTTTCTGTGAACTCGTTGAACCAAGTCATATGAAATGACAGATTTGCGTCTTTGGCCCCCTTCATCATGCACATAATTACGGCCATCTTTAAACTTTCGACAATAATCACTCACAACACCATCGCGTTTGGAAGTCCGGATTTATGATGTTCAACTGTATAAGTAAAGGGGAGATTTAAAAAAATGGATGTTCTCATAAAAAATTGTCAATTTTTTTTGTACGAAATGTTAATTTTCTTTTACAGACGTTAATGAAGAAGGAAGTTCTAAAAAGTAAGGTATATAGTAGATTTCAATTAATTATTTTGTACATAGACTGCTATCTGTATAATTTAGTTTATTTTGTATACAACATCTTTTTAGAATTGGAATAAGCAATTATTTTATATATATATACAAAAATACAGCTTAGTTAGTTGCGTTGAAATTATTCTTATTCATGAATTTTATTTATGATTAAAAGTTTTATACAATTTTTTTTCCTTAGATCGTTGCTGATTTCAATTTCTATCATGACCTTTATGTATGAATTTTTATTAAGAAATAGAATTATCAATTTTCAACTTTATATTTATAGAAATTAATAAAAAAATTAGTTGAAAAAATCTGATACATGATTGTGGACAATGTTTTTTTCTACATTTTTAATTATGAAATTCAGCATGATGCTACTCAAAATTTAAATATATATAGTTCAGGAAATAAAGCTCAAAAAAGGCAAAACAACGCAATTTTTTCGTCCAGCATCGATTTGTACAAAACTAATTTCACCCTCTAGTTCATTTTTTATATTAAATCGTTCTACGTTTTTTGTTTTTTAAAGATGAAAACTTCCCCTAATTGTAAAAAATTATGAAATAACATTTTAAACCTTAACATGGGTAAAATTTGGCTTGGATTAATTAAAGTTGAAAAATTATTCCCCTCTACCGATCAATTAAGTCCTCAAACATCGTCAAAACATCACTGAACACGTTAAAGATGTTATTGACGTATCCCCTCCACGCTCAATATTATTGACAATATCCCCTCCACTTTTGGTTGTCAATACCACACCATATTGTTAATATTATTGACCGTGTAAGGTCCGTTTTAGTTTTTTTATGGCGTATCGTACATTTTCATTGTGAATTCTTTGTTGTTTCTAAATACAGTAGGACAAGTCACTGGCAGTACTTTTAAGTGTTGATTTGAATTTTATATTTCCTTTTTATTTTTTTTTTAAATTGTGTGTTAATTTCGTATTATCCTGTACAAGACAGTTTTCGAAATAAAAATAAAAAAACCATAATTGGGTATTAATTTCGTATTTTCCTGTACACGACAGATTTGGAAATAAAGATAAAAAACTATAATTGTGTGTTAATTTCATATTACCCTGTACATTTCTCGAAATAAAGATTAGAGAAAACTTTAATTGTGTGTTAATTTCGTAGCACCCTGTACATGACATTTCTCGAAATAAAAATAAAAAAAAACTTGAATTGTGTGTTCATTTCGTATTACTATGTACTTGACATTTCTTGAAATAAAGATAAAAAGAAACTATAATTGTGTATTACCCTGTACATAACAGTTTTCGAAATAAAAAGAAAAAAAACTATAATTGGGTAGTAATTTTGTATTACCCTGTACATGACAGATTTCCAAATAAAGATAAAAAACTATAATTGTGTATTACTCTGTACATGAAAATTTTCGAAATAATCTATCGGAAAGTATGCGAGCGTTTCGGTAAGCGGCTAGACTTTATTTCAGACCTCGCCAGATCAACGAAAAGTTGAGCATACGCTCCAGTTTAAATTTAGACGTCTGGTAAGCTTAAAAAAAACTTCCGCACAGAATTCACTTCTTGACAGTTACGAGGTGTGGACCAATCATATAGTGTTCGATAGTCCAGGAAACTAAAGAAGGTAAAAGTGGAAATATATAATAAAATATTAATATACAAAATAAGGTTATTACGTTGAAAATAATTTTATTAGAATTATCAGTGAAGTTTTACGTAATACTTTCTAAACTAACATTATCAGGTTAAACATTTTATTATGCAACCAGTAATACACCTTGGTCACGTTCAGTGATTATTACGATGACTTTTTAATGTAGTTGTTTGTTATAAAAACAGCTTCTTTATTCGTGAATGAAAAAAATAATTGGATATATGTTTACATAGAAAGTTTTATGGAATTACATTGAATAATTGTTTTAAATAAATCTTCGTACGAGGGTTGCTACTTAAGTTTTGAGATAGACAAGTAAAAACAAATATTTATAATTGGATATAGATTTAATGTTTTTTGACGTTGACCTCGTAATTTATTTTTAATCTACGGGAATAAGAAGAAATCATTGGGTGCCAAAGTACGGTTTTTGCTTGAACTGACGTATGAGAGTCTTGCATTGTCGTGGTGGAAAATGATTAGTCTTCTGTTATTGGTTTCCCTGATTTTTTCGAACACTTCTGGCAAAAAAACACTCGGACTTGACCGTCCAAGTTGCTCTAACGTAACGTCCAGTTATTTCGGAAAAACAGGTGATCATTTGATTCGAAGGGCTTGACATTGAAATCATTGTTGGTATATGACAAAATTTAAGTAGCAACCCTCGTATTAATAAAGGTGTCCAAACATTCAAACATGATATTTTCAATAGAATTATCCCTGGACTATAAAGATAAGTTACAATTTGTTTGGTCCACTTTTTTATACCGTTTTTCTTTACGTTAAAAGTGGTAAATACTTTTAAAATCTAGTAGTCCGTGGTCAGCCATTCCGAAAATGCATCAACGCTCCAGATTTCAACATTTTTAAAATTTCAGCATCTAATCGAGTAGATTCAACGAAGGAAAATTTTAGTACGTAAAAAAATGGATCCCGAAGCGTTTTTAGATATCGCCAATCAAGTGGTGAAACTGAAAATGTTTCCCTATTTTGATATAGCGCACTGCACGTTGTGTGCTTTGGGTGTACGAGAGGATCTTGGCAGTGGTAATAACTTTTATATATCTATATGTTTTTAAAACTATAATAATATATATGTATCGAATTACTTAATTCCTCTAACAAAATTTATGGTATTATCAGTTTATTTCAGATAAGAAATACAAAAATTATGAAACAATAACACTGAGATAACCTTAAATCGTTTTATAAGTTATACAGGGTGAATCAACTAACGTTTATTTCATTTTATTACGTTCAATATTTTAAATATCAATTTTTTTTGTATTAAAAAGACTTAACATAAGTAATAAATAAATATATTAGTTTTTTAATTATTGGTATGAATAATTATGAGGTAATAGGTTTCTTAGATTCACTTTTCTAAATATCTAGGAGCTCAAGCGTTTTCTCGAAAGCATCCTCTTGCATGTTGGTTATCGTACATGCTGGTGGTGTTTGCTGGTGGTATGGTTGCCAACGGACTCCTCGCTGAACCGATTTTAGCTCCACTGAAAAACACTCCACAACTTTTAGTAGCTACAGCAGTATGGTAAGAATTATTTATTTTTAATCTTGAAGAAATAATGGTCGAGAATGATTATTCTCAATATGATTCGTTCAAAATTTATCAGCTGGTATACGAATACAATAAAATACAAGGACAAGACATTTAGTTAAAAAAATTACAAAGGCCCAAATTGTGGAGGAGTATAAAAAATTGTATAAAAATTCGTACGGACTAAAATACCGGGGGTATTGAGCTCATATTGTGAAGAAGTACTTCAAAAGGATGAATCTATCAGAAAAAAAATCAGAATCGTACTATGAAGAGTTGTAACACAAATACAGGGTGACATAAAATTAAAAACTTTTAAAAAATATTCGGTTCAGTTATAAAATCGTACAGACCGAAATAGTTTAGATATTGTACTAATATTCTGAATAAGAAATCTCAAAGGGTGTATAAATATAGAAAAAAATCAGGAGTTTTGTTGGTGAAGTAATAACCCAGATACAGGGCGGCAAAAAAATTGTGTAAATATTTTCGAAAAAAAAAACATTGGTTTAGTTATGAAAATCATACAGGCTAAAATAATTTAGATATCGAGGTGAAATTCTTAGAAAGCATTCTCAGAAGATGTTTCCATCGATAAAAAAATCGAGAGCGATAATAGAAACATGGTAACCTCTATACCGGGCGGCAAAAAAATTGTGTAAAAATTTTCGAAAAAAACGTTGGTTTAGTTATGAAAATCATACAGACTAAAATAATTTAGATATCCAGCTGAAATTCTCAGAAGATGTTTCCATGGATAAAAAAATCGAGAGCGATAATGGTAACCTCGATACCGGGCGACAAAAAAATTGTAATAAATGTTTAGTAAAAACATTAGTTCAGTTTTAAAATAATACAGACTAAAAAAATACAAATATTAAGTTCAAATTTTGGTAAAGTTTTCTCCAGGGTTGTATCCAGAAAGAAATAAATTAAGAATGAGATTGGAAATGTAAGGACCGAGATAGCGGGCATCAAAAAAATTTAGTAGAATTTTCGAATTTAAATTCAAATCATTGGTTGAGTTATAAAATTGTACAGATCAAAATAATTTATATATTGAGCTCATATTTCAAGTAAATATTCTCAAAAGATTTATCTCTTATATCATAAATCGAGAATGAGATCGGAAAAGTAGTAAGCGAGATACAGAGTATCAAAAAATCGTAGTCAAAATTTCGTAAAAAAAATTAATTCACTTATTAAATTATATAAATTATTACAAAATTATTCGGATATCAGAATGAAATTATAAAAAAATATTATGAAAACATATTTCCATGATTAAAAAAAATAAGAAATGTAGTAAATATACCGGGCGACACAAAATATAGAATTTTCGAAAAATCAATCAATTTTTCATAAAATTATTCAAATCAAAAGAATTGAGCTCATGTTTAAGGAAAGTATTTTAAAAAAAATATATCCATAAAGACAAAAATCAAGAATAAAGTCGGAGATATAGTAACCGAAATAACGGGTGCCAAAAAATTGTAGTGGATATTTCAAAAAAACATTGGTTTAGTTATACAATCATACAGACGAAAGCACGAGAGATTTTGAGCTTATATTCCAGGAGACTATCATCAAAGAATGTATTTCTAATAAAAAAAATCAAAATTGAAATCGCCGTAGTATTAACCGAGATACCGGGTGCTAAAGAAATGTAATAGAATTTATGATAAAACATTAGTTTAATCAGAGAGTCATACAGGTCAATACACGTGAGATATTGAGCTCATATTATAGAAGAATATTAATAAAGAATGTATCCATAACGAAAAAAATCAGCAACTATATCGGAGGATTGGTAACCGAAATACCGGGTGCCAAAAAATTGTAGTGGATATTTCAAAAAACATTGGTTCAGTTATAAAATCGTACAGACCAAAGCACGAGAGATTTTGAGCTTATATTCCAGGAGACTATCATCAAAGAATGTATTTCTAATAAAAAAAATCAAAATTGAAATCGCCGTAGTATTAACCGAGATACCGGGTGCTAAAGAAATGTAATAGAATTTATGATAAAACATTAGTTTAATCAGAAAGTCATACAGGTCAATACACGTGAGATATTGAGCTCATATTATAGAAGAGTATTAATAAAGAATGTATCCATAACGAAAAAAATTAGCAACTATATCGGAGGATTGGTAACCAAGATACCGGGTGTCAAAAAATGTAGTAGAATTATACATAAAAAAAAGTTGGTAAAGCATTCCGCAACAACCGTATTTGGGTTTAGATTTTCTTTCAGCTTGTGAAAAACATTATTAATTTCATATTTTATAAATTTTCAAACCCGGACTATAAATGAAGTATTTCCGGATGTCCTCTAAACTAGAACAAATTCGGGGAAACCCGGACGGTTGGCCATCCTTTTAACACGAATTTTCAGTAAAAGTATATAATAATTGTTTCGATGCTTTGCAGGTATGTGGTATTTTACACACCTCTTGACTTGGGATATAAATTAGCCAAATTTTTACCTGTGAAAATAATATTTTCAGCCATGAAAGAAATCTATAGATGTAAAAAAGTGTACGACGGTGTCACCCACGCCGCTAAATTATATCCCAACGCCTATTTGGTGATGATAATAATCGGAACTATCAAAGGAAACGGTGCCGGATTCACTAGATTATTGGAAAGGTTGATCAGAGGTGTTTGGACGCCTACCGCGATGGAATTCATGCAACCCAGTTTGTAAGTTCCATTTACCGACAAACGATTCACTTTTAAATCGATTTTTCTTCTCCAGTTACACCAAAGCTTGTATGGTGGGCTCTATAATATTCATCTTGGACAAAAAGACAGAATTGATTTCAGCGCCACACGCTTTGGTTTATTTCGGCATCGTAATTTTCTTCGTTTACTTCAAATTGTCCTCCATCATCTTGGGTATCCACGATCCTTTCGTTCCCTTCGAAAATCTCATGTGCGCCTTGTTCTTCGGAGGAGTCTTCGATACTTTGGCTAAAATCTTCGGCAGAGGGCAACTCAAAGAAGGCGAAAGTAAAGATATAAAGAAGACCAATTGATTCAAAGTATGTAAAGCGTTGCGTTTTTACCCATTTTTGATTATTTATTTTGAAAAAAAAAACATCTAGAAACATTGAAATCTAAAAAAATCAAATTACCACTCGAGATATTTGAAATCAACGATTAACTTTCTTTTCGGATAAGACATAGACAAAGTGCATAAAGTTTAGATGATTCCTCCCTTTTTATCTGTTGAATTTTTGTCCTCCAAGGGTTTATTTCAGTGATCCAAACGTGTGGTGATAAATTCGGACTGTATTGGGGGATGTTCTACTATCTTCCGCCCAGTTCTGATATTATTTCAAACGTGAGACGTTGGATATGAAAACGCGCGTTATCCTCGAGAAGAATCGCCCTCAATGAAATGCTTTCCAGTTTCGAGCGATAATCGGTTTTTTAGTGTGGTTTCAAAAGGTTAGAGTAGAATGCAGCATTTATGGAACATCTAACCTAACCCGCGGACCTGGTTGTCTTCGCTTAGTCTGACGCCTCTTCCTCAAGTATTTACAGACGACATTTTGTTTTCTATCCCTCTCCTCAGCAAGCAAACTTCTAACTGCATGAATTTTTGCTCGAGTACAATAGTTGCGATATTGAAGGCGACGAATGTTGTGATCCTAGTTCGGCTCATTTTCGACGATTTCGCGGCCATATGTACCATTTCCCATCTTCTTTTCATGGAGCTATACGCAGCAAATGTATGTCAAATGTAACACATTAATGATCCTCTGATATACGTATCAAATTTGGATTGTCTAAGCACAAGATCCTACACATCGAGAAAGAAAACGGATATGAAGGGTCCAGGCATATTAACGTACTCTTTTGGACTTCTGAAATTTACGAAAACAGAGCTAGAAGTTATTCTAAGGATAACACGATCAATGCTGAACAAGAACAAACCAACCACTCGAAGTTATCCAATGTTTAAGGTGGAAGAGGCTGGATTAACCCCGTTAACCTACAACGCCATCCAAAGTCTTAGACATCGAGAAACTGGATCAATGGTCACATCATCACGACCTCAAACAGCTGCATATTGACAAAGAAGCTTTAAAAATCTGGCCTACTAGGTTTTTATCCAGAGATCGAAGGTTTCGTGATGGCTATTCGGGATCAAATGATCAACACTCAATCAGACGAATTCAGTGTCAACAAACAGCCGCAGAAGGTGCTCGAAAATGACAAGACAGGTGCCTAGACCCTGGACGATAACATCGGCAAACATCTTCGACGACATTCAGAAGGTTGTGGTATTGAATACTTGGTATTGAATACATAGTAACACCAAATCATAGCCAAAAACCAAGTATTTGTTGAAGATGTTTAGTTGTTTGAAATCTTTTATTGGACGACTAATTTCCTACGCATAGTGATTTAGACATAATTCCGGATCGAATGAGACTTTTAGATTATACTACCAGTCCCGAAGAATACGCTTCCATAGACTTGTAGAGTAAACATCGAGCCAGCGATGTCGTGGTGGATAATGATTCTGCGCTGATGTACCATTCGAAATTGATCGTTCTGGAGACAGATTCGCCAGAAACGATAGTTGCTACTCAAGTTTTGATAGACAAGAACAAATATTTGTAGTTGGATTTGCACGAGCATCGACCGCTTCTTCAGATGTAGGAAAACGTTGAATTCGCTATTCATTTTTGATCTGCGCGAATAAGAAGAAATCTTTGGGTGTCAAATGAAGATTGTACGCCGAATGACCTATCGATTCGATGGTTTGACTGTTCCAAAACGTTTTTGTTCGAACTGATGTACCAGAGCTCGCATTGTCGTGGTGGATAGTGATGCGTCTTTTGCGATTAGTTTTTCCTGATCTTTTCGAAAACTTGCTGATGTATCATGCAAAATTGATCGTTGTACGTTGGTTCGAAGTGTTTAGATCTACAATTCGTTGCCTGTCACAATCTTTGGAAGCACCGCGTTGGAATTTTTTCTGCATTTCTTCGTATAAATCGACACGAGCTTTGTTTCCAACAGCTAAATATCATGCAATATTAAAAGTCTGCTCTGCTGGGACTAATGCTCGAGTATGACTCAATCTTACGCAGTTTACGCATAGAATCGATGCTTTTTAGCACAACAGCCGATTTTGGAAGACATTTATCCTGTAGCGAAGTGATTGATTTAGGAAAGGCAGCGGTGCTTCATCACCTAAATTCGAAGCGAGTTGATCGGATGCTGTTGATTTAATCCACGTCGAAATTGAATGTTTCAAGTAGTAAACATCTCAAATAGCGCTAATTCTGAGTAGATCCATTATTAAAAATGTCATATTTGACATATTTACCTTTATGTTCAGCGATATGTTACATGCGTTACAAGGAAGAAGTTATAAAATTAACCTTGATTTTCATAATTTTTTATCACGTTTAAATTACGCTAAATAATATTGATTACTTATATTTCAACGTATTGACGTGTTTTTTTTTTCAAAACTTGTCGTAAAAATAATTACGTACGTTAAATTACATCAACAAATAACCAATTTTGCTATAAATGTCTATCTTCTAAACTCACTCGAATAAATTAATTCCGCATGCCCTAAAAAAAACACGAGCGCATTTTATTTATTTTATTTTTTTTTCTTTCAGCATTTCAACGAACATGGAAGAGATAAAT
Organism: Diorhabda carinulata; assembly: GCF_026250575.1. Lineage (NCBI taxonomy): Eukaryota > Metazoa > Arthropoda > Insecta > Coleoptera > Chrysomelidae > Diorhabda > Diorhabda carinulata. The sequence continues at coordinate 16,294,435 of NC_079472.1, read as the reverse complement.
TTGTCAAAAGTGCGGATCGTCAAATTTATCTCTCAAATATATATCACCATGTTTTTATGATTCTCAAAACAATTGTACCGAATTATTTATATAAATAAAAAAAATGTTATGGAACACGAAATTTTTATTTCAAATCAAAACATTTACCCGCAATTTGAAGTCAAAATGAACGTGTTAAGCCGGTTATACCCTTGTTTGCACCACGCTCAATAATACAACATAATATTATTTTATACGTGTGAACCCATCTTAATAATCGATGAAAATGTATCTAACTTAAAGTCTAGTTTCCTATACTTTGTTCCTAGTAACCTAGTTATCGTCTTCAGAGACTAATCAACACTCACGATTACACTGTCTGACGCGCGCTTCGATAACAAAGTTATCTTCAGAGACTGAGGGTAAACAGTTTAGTCTCTGAAGATGAAACGCTCATACCAGACAATGTAATCGTGAGTGTTGGTGTAGTGCTAGAAATAAATAGTGTGTTCAGTATGAATATCAGCAATGGTTCCAGAAACTCCAACTTAATTACAAGTTGGAAAATGTAAATTCTATGTTGGTATTGCATTGGATTTCCTAGGTCGGAGTTGTCTGTTTTTCCTGGGTTTTTTTTTGTGTTTTTCGGCTATTGAGAGTTGACCTAACTATTATTATTGTACTTTCTATTATGAGATCATAAAGCCGCAAAAACAATAATCGAAATACCAAAGAAACAGGTTTTGGTTTCCAAAAAAAAAACGATTTGGCGAAGCAGTTTATAGGACCCTGGGGTCGAGAGTCAAAATATCGTAATTGAATGTCGTAAATCACAAAAAAACACACACACTTCTTATTTTTTCCAATAATTATACTTATTTTTTGTTGTTGAAAATTCACTTGTAGAATTTATTAACAAAAACGGTTTTAGTCTGGTTGACAATATTTAGATACGATACCTTTTCTTATGCGCTATTTATTTTAGAGCTTGTTTGCTTCATTCATTTCGATAGTTCCATATAATGCAACGTGACTAGGTTTAAAACATTGTTTATTTACAACCATATATGCAATGCTGTCATTACTAACTAAATTGAAGGTTAGAAGGTGTTCTGAGTACGTTCACCATTAAAAATGTCAAACTTTATGATAGAAAACACGTTTTGAATACGTTAACTGTTAAAATATCAAACTTTATGACAGACAACACGTTTTGAGTACGTTAATTGTTAAAAATGTCAAACTTTATGACAGACAACACGTTTTTAGTACGTTAACTGTTAAAAATGTCTAACTTTATGATAGAAAACACGTTTTGAATACGTTAACTGTTAAAATATCAAACTTTATGATAGATAACACGTTTTAAGGACGTTAACTGTTAAAAATGTTAAACTTTATGACAGACAACACGTTTTGAGTACGTTCACTGTTAAAAATGTCAAACTTTATGATGTACAACACGTTTTGAGTACGTTCACTGTTAAAAATGTCAAACTTTGTGATAGACAACACGTTTTGACTACGTTAACTGTTAAAAATATCAAATTTTATGATAGAAAACACGTTTTGTGTACGTTCACTGTTAAAATGTCAAAATTTATGATAAACAACACGTTTTAAGGACGTTAACTGTTAAAAATGTTAAACTTTATGACAGACAACACGTTTTGAGTACGTTCACTGTTAAAAATGTCAAACTTTGTGATAGACAACACGTTTTGACTACGTTAACTGTTAAAAATATCAAATTTTATGATAGAAAACACGTTTTTAGTACGTTAACTGTTAAAAATGTCAAACTTTATGATAAATAACACGTTTTGACTAAGTTAACTGTTAAAAATGTCAAATTTTGTGATAGCTTTGTCAGATTTGACATATTCACATCAGTGTTGCCATATCTCAAAACTTAACTAGCAACTCTCGTTCTGAGTCATTCAGGGCACAACACAGAGATTATGAATTAGTAACTAGATCATAGTAGACTAACGAAACATAATTATCTGTGTACTAAAAATTATTTATATTTGCCAACCGTATGTTAGCGGTCTCAAATAGGGCTTAAAACGGATTATAAAACTTTAACCTCGAGTCATCTACGTGATCCGTCTATAAAATGGATGCTTCGTGGGATACACAGTTGATCAAATAGGTTATCATCTCATCTTCTCGATATAGCTGATATAAACAATAAATATTTATATTTTTTTTATACACAACAAACAATGTAATTATATAATACACTGGTGCCCATGAAATATGATCTATCGGGCCTGATCTATATAATTGTATATCTTAACAATACCCTAATTAAAAAAAACATTGTTTTCAATGATTTTATGAATATTTTTGTGCTGATTCTTTTTTTTTTCAAAATATTCGTTAATTTAATGAAAATATTACGTTTTTAGACTGTAATATTTGGTTCAAGTTGGGTAACGTTTACTTTAATATGGCATGACGTTGGTTGAGTTTTTTTAAAGTAGAAAATGTTTGTTCACAAATATGTTGACATGCAAACGTGTCGTCGTCATTTTCATTCCAAATTTCCTCAAATTAAGATAAGAATCTAGCGCTGCATAATAATCTGGTGCCAGGGCCGGATTAAGATTTATAAGGCCCGGGGCTAAAATAATGACGGGGCCCCCTTAAGGAATTCAACACATCAAAAAATACAGAATGATTTCCAAATGATGGGGCCCTCTTGGACCTGGGGCCCGGGGCTATAGCCCCCCCAAGCCCCTAGCTCAATCCGGCCCTGTCTGGTGCTGATTTCTCCCGGAAAAGATCTTGTAATGGCGTTTGACATTTGTAATTTGATTAATTCAAGTTGTAAATTTTCTGGTGTCGTAGACACGTCCACTGACGAAGGATTTTCAAATGTGAAATTCCGCAAATCTACAAATTGCAGAGTCTTAGACATTTTTTTTTGGAAAATGATCATTTTTCCTTTGTTTTATTATGAATTTATTTCACAAAAAAACATATTTAGTGTCAACATGCTCGCGGGCACCGCTGGTATAGTACAATCTGGAATAAATTGAAGTGAACTCTCTAATTTTTTAATTTTTATCGTTTTTATCTTTAGTTATAAGTACAACTTGATTTCTATCTTTATTTTATGTTTATTATAGTTATATTTGTGCGACTATGGAAAGTTATAAATAATCTGAACGTGTCTGTATTATCATTATCCTAGACTAGGCACGTAGTTTATTTACTGCAATCTGTATCCACGTTGAGGTCATTTTAATAAATATAATTTAGTTGTCTCAAAATGAACGATTGCTTTACAAAACTTTTATTTCTATTAGTACCTTTATTTTGTGTTAACGAAGTGATAGGTTATAAATATTTAGGGATATTCCCTTTTCAAGCTAAAAGCCATTATTTTTTGGGAAATGAGCTGATGAAAGGATTGGCCAGGGCTGGCCACGAAGCCACCATTTTAACTAGCCACGAAGAAAAAAATCCACCTAACGATAATTATAAACAGATTATTTTGGAGGGGTTTTTAGAACAACAGAAAGGTATGTGGAATTATTATAAACTGAAAAATATTAGAGTAGGTTGTATTCTCTTGGAGTTGATACCGGTGGCCGCAGAAATCGGTTTAACTAAGGCCCAAATAAATAAATAAGACTGAATTATATATTTCGTTTTATCTTTGTTATCGCTTTAGTAGTAAAAGATAATTTATCTTCACATGAATTTTCAATTAGATCTTTCGGAATCAATCTACCGGGTGGACCAGAAAAACCGTCGACCATATCTCAGGAACGGATTATATTATTAAATTATTTCCAGATTGTTAAGGGCGTATTTGGAAATATAAAATTTTCAAAATTGATATTTTTTAAAACGGTTTTTGTCTGATAATACAAAATATATATATTCTAAGCCATTTAATCAGTATCTCATACACTTGTCTCGCTCCCTTTCCATTTTTAACGATCTTTTGTGACAAAATTAGATTTAAAATTATCATTTTGGTTTGTTGAAAGTTCAAATTAGACTTGGAAAAGGCCTTTCTAACAAAATTGGAGTTGGAAAAGCCTTTTTGCCCAAATAAGGCCTGAAAAATCCATTTTTGAAAAATGTACCCTTGAACAAAGCTAGGAAATTCGACACAGAAAAATAGTTTTTCGCTAAAAATATATTTGGGTTCGCTATTTTTTGAAAATTTTAGATTTGGAAAGGCTATTTGGGTTTCAAATTAGACTTGAAAAGCCGTTTTTAACGGTCTTTTGTGACAAAATTAGACCTAAAATCATCATTTTGGGTTGTTCAAAGTACAAATTATACTTTGAAAATGCCTTTCTAACAAAATTGGACTTGGAACAGCCTTTTTGCCCAAATAAGGCCTGAAAAATCCATTTTTGAAAAATATACCCTTGATCGAAGCTAGGAAATTCGACACAGAAAAATAGTTTTTCGCTAAAAATATATTTGGGTTCGCTATTTTTTGAAAATTTTAGATTTGGAAAGGCTATTTGGGTTTCAAATTAGACTTGAAAAGCCGTTTTTAACGGTCTTTTGTGACAAAATAAGACCTAAAATCATCATTTTGGGTTGTTCAAAGTACAAATTATACTTTGAAAATGCCTTTCTAACAAAATTGGACTTGGAACAGCCTTTTTGCCCAAATAAGGCCTGAAAAATCCATTTTTGAAAAATGTACCCTTGAACAAAGCTAGGAAATTCGACACAGAAAAATAGTTTTTCGCTAAAAATATATTTGGGTTCGCTATTTTTTGAAAATTTTAGATTTGGAAAGGCTATTTGGGTTTCAAATTAGACTTGAAAAGCCGTTTTTAACGGTCTTTTGTGACAAAATTAGACCTAAAATCATCATTTTGGGTTGTTCAAAGTACAAATTATACTTTGAAAATGCCTTTCTAACAAAATTGGACTTGGAACAGCCTTTTTGCCCAAATAAGGCCTGAAAAATCCATTTTTGAAAAATATACCCTTGATCGAAGCTAGGAAATTCGACATAGAAAAATTGTTTTTCGAGAAAAATATATTTGGAAGAAGCCATTTTTTCAAAATAATATTTGGAAAAGCCAACCGATCCACAAGAAACTATTTTTTCATATTTATATTATTTTATATTGATTTCGACGTTTAGCACACTGGAATATCAAACTTTTAATAACACAGGGTGGTCTGTTGAGTTTGATAGAAACCCTTTATTACCGAGTACACGATTTTGGGGGTGTTTTTTCCTTTCTGTCACAATGACATCCCTATGACTTGTGACACCCGTGCAAAGATTAGCCTCTATAATCAATTTATTGAAGTAACTTCGAATGTTCTCACTTTTTTTTTAATTCTTGGTATTACTCTTGATATTACGCAACAATATTAAATTGTTTATATTTGATTTTATAATCTGTTTTATAGTAATACTGTGTAAAGTATTATAAAATTAAATTATGTCTGTAGAACGAGCTACTGAGAAATAATTTCTTTTCTTTTAGTACTTCTAGACAAATTAAAACACCTCCACACCAACAGCAGTATTTTCACGAATCCCGCTAAAGGCTTCTTCACTTTCATGGAAACCCTCGACTTGATCACCGAAATGACATTGAATCATTCGACTACTCAAAAAATGATCAAAGAAAAACCCAAATACGATGTCGTCATTATCACGCATTTTAATTTCGAAGCATTAAAAGCACTAGCTCCACATTTTGGTGCACATCAGGTGGTTTTCTTCAATCTCGGTGCTAGCAATTGGATAAATCATTTAGTTGGTACTCCTAGTCTTCCTTCTATAGATCCGACGTTGATGTTACAATATACAGGACAAATGGATTTCAAACAAAGATTGTTCAACACGATTTTTTGTACAGTTCAATATTTATATAATAACTTTGTTATATATCCTCGTCATAAAGAGCTGGTGCATAAATATATATCTGAAGATCTAGATTTGGACAAAATATTGTACAATGTTTCTTTGGCTTTATACAATTCGCATGTCAGTTTGGATAGACCGACCGCCGAAGTACCTTGCACTAAGAATATAGGAGGTTTTCATATCAGACCCCCGAAGAAACTACCGGAAGATCTACGGAAGTATTTAGACGATGCTAAAGATGGAGTAATTTATTTCAGTATGGGTTCAACTGTACAAAGTGCAGATTTTCCTCCGAAGACTAAGGAAGCCATACTGAAGGCTTTTTCTAAAAGAAAAGAGAAAGTTTTGTGGAAATTCGAGGAAGATCTACCAGGGAAGCCTCCAAACGTTAAAATCGACAAATGGTTACCTCAAATGGATATATTAGGTAAATTTTTTTCTAAGTGATTCATCTGGAATTTTTTTATACGACGTGTGATCAAATAGTAGGTCGAATTAATTTATTTAGAATTTGAGTCAAATTCGTTACCATTGGGTATGGTATTCGCAGATATTTTTCAGTTTTTGGGGGAATCAAATGTCACAATGTAATAAATCTGACGAGGAAAGTTTATTTGAACAAACTTGAAAACTTTTAGTGACTTAAAACTGGGATGGAGCGTTGTTATGATGGATAATTGCCTTTGGATCCTTTTTCGATTCAATCAATTTTATTATTCAAGACGTCACTATAAAATAGAAAGATTTCATTGATTGAAAATTTTAATTAAAGTCCTTCAAAGTACTACCCTTAATTAGCATTACACTTCTTATAACCTTTTGTGACAAAATTAGACCAAAAAAATTTTTTTGATTCAAATTAAACTTGGAAAAATAATTTTGCCCTGAAAAGGCTTGGAAAATCCATTTTTAAATAGTGGAGATCTATTTTCAGAGGAAGTTGGACCCAGAAAAAAAATTTTTTCATTGAAATTAACTTTGGGAAAGCGATTTTTTCATAATAGGATTGGGAAAAGTCAATTTTTGGATAAATAAAAGATTTTTTTGGAAAAGGTAGACTTGTAAAGGCTATTTTTATTCGAAATTATACTTGAAAAACTTTTTAAATTCAAAATTATACTTTTGAAAATCTTTTGTAAGAAAAATAGATTGAAAAAATAATTTTTTGGGTCATATTCGACTTTTATTACAAGATTGGGACAATTAAATACTTAAAAAGCCGTTTTCAACGATCTTTTGTGACAAAATAAGACTTAAAATTATCATTTTGGATTGTTCAAAGTTTAAATTAGACTTAGAAAATGCCTTTTCAACAAAGTTAGACTTGGGAAAGCCTTTTTGCTCGTATAAGGCCTAAAAAATCAATATTTGGGAAATGTGGACTTGAAAAATATATTCGACACAGAAAAATAGTTTTTCGGTTGAATTATATTTGGGTTCGCTACTTTTTGAAAATTGTAGATTTGGAAAAGCTATTTTGGTTCAAATTAGACTTGGAAAAGGCCTTATTAACAAAATTGGACCTGGAAAAGCCTATTTACCCGAATAAGGCCTAAAACAACCATTTTTGAAAAATGTAGACTTGAACAAAACTATAATCAGAGAAAATTCGACACAGAAAAATAGTTTTTCCGTTAAATCATATTTGGGTTCGCTATTTTTTGAAAATTTGAGATTTGGAAAAGGTATTTTGGTTCAAATTAGACTTGAAAAAGACCTTTCTAACAATATTGGACCTGGAAAAGTCTTTTTGCCCAAATAAAGACTAAAACAACCATTTTTTCAAAATGTATACTTGAACAAAACTATATTCAGGGAAAATTCGACACAGAAAAATTGTTTTTTGCTTAAAATTATTTGGGTTGGTTATTTTTTGAAAATTGTAGATTTGGAAAAGCTATTTTGATTTCAAATTATACTTAAAAAGCCGTTTTCAACGATCTTTTGTGACAAAATAAGACTTAAAATTATTATTTTGGATTGTTCAAAGTTTAAATTAGACTTAGAAAATGCCTTTCCAACAAAATTAGACCTGGAAAAGCCTTTTTGCTCGTATAAGGCTTAAAAAAACAATATTTGGGAAATGTGGACTTGAAAAATATATTCGACACAGAAAAATAGTTTTTCGATTGAATTATATTTGGGTTCGCTACTTTTTGAAAATTGTAGATTTGGAAAAGCTATTTTGGTTCAAATTAGACTAGAAAAAGACCTTTCTAACAATATTGGACCTGGAAAAGTCTTTTTGCCCAAATAAAGCCTAAAACAACCATTTTTTCAAAATGTAGACTTGAACAAAACTATATTCAGGGAAAATTCGACACAGAAAAATTGTTTTTTGCTTAAAATTTTTTGGATTGGTTTTTTTTTGAAAATTGTAGATTTGGAAAAGCTATTTTGGTTTCAAATTATACTTAAAAAGCCGTTTTCAACGATCTTTTGTGGCAAAATAAGACTTAAAATTATTATTTTGGATTGTTCAAAGTTTAAATTAGACTTAGAAAATGCCTTTCCAACAAAGTTAGACTTGGAAAAGCTATTTTGGTTTCAAATTACACTCAAAAAGTCGTTTTCAACGATCTTTTGTGACAAAATTAGACTTAAAATTATCATTTTGGTTTGTTCAAAGCTCAAATTAGACTTGGAAAAGGCCTTTCTAACAAAATTGGAGCTGGAAAAGCCTTTTTGCCCAAATAAGACCTGAAAAATCCAGTATTGAAAAAGTTTAGACTTGAACAAAGCTATTTTTATAGGAAATTCGACATAGAAAAATAGTTTTTCGCTAAAAATAGATTTGGAAAAAGACATTTTTTCAAAATAATATTTGGAAAAGCCAACTGTTCCACAAGTAACTATTTTTTCATATTTATATTATTTTATATTGATTTTGACGTTTAGCACACCCGAATATCAAACTTTTCATAACACAGGGTGGTCTGTTGAGTTTGATAGAAACCCTTTATAACGGAGTACCGACGATATCGATACCAGTACTCGGAGATCAATTGAAAAACGCCAAAGTGGCTGAAAGTAACGGATACTCGAAAGTTATTCAATTGGGCACGCTGACTGAAGAAGATTTTAGCGCTGCTATCGAAGAAGTTATTTCCAACGATAAGTAAGTTCACATCGGTCAGACTATACATAGGGGAGATGAATTGGATTATATTGTGTTCGTAGATATCGAAAAAACGCTCAAGCGCAGTCTAAACTTTTCTTCGACAGACCTGTGAAACCCATGGAAGAAGCAGTTTATTGGTTGGAATACGTCGTGAGACATAACGGAGCTCTGCACCTAAGAATGAAACATTTAGATTTAGCTTGGTATCAATACTATATGCTAGACATAATCGGTGCTATAATTTTTATTATATTTTTAATAATTTTCATTTTTATAAAGTTATTAAGCTGTATTTTAGGAACATGTATTAAACCTAAAAATAAATCAAAGAAGGTTAAAAAACAATAAAGAATATTTTGAGAATATTGAGTTTATTTTTAAAACCGTTATTTTCTAGCTGACAGTAAATATTCCCACCTCTAACTATTTTACAGTTTTCTATAATGATACAAAATAATTCACGTATTAGGTTTACAATTCTATTAGTAGATGGCGTCGGTGATATTTCTATTATTAAATTAACCTTGAAATAGAATAAATTAAATATTTCTATTAGTATTTAGGTATTTAGATGATTATTTCATATAATGTCGGCGTCTTTAGGTATTCAAGGTTAAATTTCGCAGTAAATACGTTTCCTTGGCCTTAGATCTTATTTACATTTGTTATATAAGATATGAATGATAAAATTTCGTCCTAAGCCCTTGTACAAATAAACTTGTCTGATGATATTTTTAGAGAATATTGTCCTGTATCACTTTTTCTCAGAATGGTAACCCTTTTTATGACCTCTACCCTTGATTATCTAAAGATGCTTACGATAAAAGTTTTTTGAAATATGTAGACCTTTAATAGTCCTTCTAGAACAAAATTGTACATTTAAAGATCTTTCCTGACGTAAACAAACAAAGAAAAGTCAATTTTCTGACCAGTAAAAGCATTTTATTTTGAAAACTGTAGACTTGTAAAAACTGTTTCCCACAAATTACACCTGGAAAAGCACTTTTACATTTATGGATCTTTCCTGACGAAAATAAACAAAGAAAAGTCAATTTTTTTACCAGTAAAAGCATTTTTTCAAAAAAAGTAGACTTATAAAAACTATTTTCCCACAAATTACACCTGGAAAAGCACTTTTATAGTTATAGATCTTTCCTGATGAAAATAAATAAAGAAAAGTCAATTTTCTGACCAGTAAAAGCATTTTATTTTGAAAAATGTAGACTTGTAAAAACTGTTTCCCACAAATTACACTTGGAAAAGCACTTTTACATTTAAAGATCTTTTCTGACGAAAATAAATAAAGAAAAGTCAATTTTCTGACCAGTAAAAGAATTGAAAAATGTAGACTTGTAAAAACTATTTTTCCACAAATTACACCTGGAAAAGCACTTTTATAGTTATAGATCTTTCCTGATGAAAATAAATAAAGAAAAGTCAATTTTCTGACCAGTAAAAGCATTTTATTTTGAAAAATGTAGACTTGTAAAAACTGTTTCCCACAAATTACACTTGGAAAAGCACTTTTACATTTAAAGATCTTTTCTGACGAAAATAAACAAAGAAAAGTCAATTTTTTTACCAGTAAAAGCATTTTTTCAAAAAATGTAGACTTATAAAAACTATTTTCCCACAAATTACACCTGGAAAAGCACTTTTATAGTTATAGATCTTTCCTGATGAAAATAAATAAAGAAAAGTCAATTTTCTGACCAGTAAAAGCATTTTATTTTGAAAAATGTAGACTTGTAAAAACTATTTTTCCACAAATTACACCTGGAAAAGCAATTTTACATTAAAAGAGCTTTTCTGACAAAATTAGATCGATGAAATTATATTTTCTGACAAGAAGGAGTTTTTGTGGAAAATGTTGATTTGTAAAAACTACTTTTAACCAAATAACATTATATTTTGATTGAGACCAGACGTGGAAAAGTTATTTTTATGAAAAAATTGAGAAAATCATAATTTTTAATTTAACTAAACTTGGAAAAGCCGTTTTTGCCAAAATTGGACTTGGAAAAGTTATTTGTGTATGAATTTAGATACAGAAATTTTTTTTTGTTTAAAATACGATACTTTTCTACAAATTAGATTTCAAAAAATACTTTTATAACAAAATTAGAGCAAGAAAATCATTTCTTGCCTCAAACTAGACTTCGAAAAGTAATTTTTATGAAAAAATTGAGAAAATCATAATTTTTAACTTAACCAAACTTGGAAAAGCCGTTTTTACTAAACTTTTCAAACTAACAATTAGAAATTCCCAACTGTATTTATATTTAAAGTTCAAAATGTAGATGGCGCGGCCTACAGTAATTAAGAATATTCATAGAAAATTGTTACTTTGTCAAAACTCTTCCATGAGAGATTAGGCAACACAAATCACAATTTGTTGTTTTCATACAAAGACGTCAATCCAGTTTCGCCTTGGCAATGAAAAGATTAATTTTTTAGAAACAATGACTTTAAGAAAAAACATAGAAAAAGTTATAAGAATACGAAATTACTCAAATAATCATTTATAATCGGTTTTCTGCTTTTTAAAGTGGCCCAATTAACATTGTGTGAAACTGATGAAAATATTCAAATAAGTGTAGAAAACTTGGTATATAACGGAATAATTATATTTTTATTGGCAAAAAATAAAATTTAACATTGTAACATTGTTAATTATGATATTATACTCATTAATCAAATCTCTAATTTTATTTTGTTGTAATGATAAGGCAACAGGAATTATTTAATCAGGCGATTAACCAAAATATATAGCACAGGAATCTTAGTATGATATTCTGTCGAATACTGTTAAGCACCTTTTGGCCTCACTAGGCAAATTATGAGGGGGATGCCCACAAGGGGGAGTCACGTCCCCACTTATGTGGAGTTTAGTAGTAGATGAAATCTTATGCGAGTTGACGGAGCTCGGAATACCCTGTCAAGGATATGGAGACGCAAAAGGATGCTTCAAGAATATTCTCTGTTACATAGTTCAAAGAGGATTGAACTATACAAAAAGGTGGTGTCGATCTGGACAATTCCTACCTAATTTTCTTTACTAGGAAGAAAAAACCTAACCTCAAGACCATCAAGCTAGACGAGAAAATATCTAGGACTCACACTAGACAATAAACTTCTCTGGAACAAACATGAAAAAGAGATAATCACCGAAGCCACAAAAACCCTGATGTTATGCAGAAACTTTGCAGGAAGTAATTGGGGTTGTAACCCAAAGATGTTACGGTGGAAATACACGGAAAATTGTGAGACCAATCATCACATAGGGTACAGTGGTTTGGGGTACTAGAACTAGTCTGAATACCACGAGGAACAATATCTCAAAGGTACAAAGACAGGCTTGCTTATGTGCAACTTTGTCCATGAAATCTTGCCCAACAGTTGCACTAGAAGTGATTCTAAATCTACCATCTCTCTACACAGCTCTGGAAAGCGTGGCAGAGAAAACATAAACAAAGAAAACCCGTTCCTAGATAATGACCAACCCTGGGACATGCCCCAGGACGTAACAGCGAAAAAATTTAGCTTTGAAGAAACTTCACCTCAATAGGAAACTGTAAAAGCAAATGGAACATTGAACCAGTAGATGGAACTGGAATAGTAGTGTACGGGCCCAGAACCAAACACTTTGAAAGCCTGGGCAGCATTTTTAAAGCAAAAATGTATGCAATTGGAAAGTGTTTTCGATTCAATCTAGAAAAGAACCATCGCAAACTAGAAATCATCATTTTGTCCGATAGTCAAGCAGCCATTACAGCTCTAAGCTCCAATAACATAAAATCCAAACTCGTTTGGGATTGCCTAGAGAAATTAACCGAGCTAGGCAAGAAAAATAAAATTACCCTTGATTCCAGGACACATCGAAGCGAAGGGAAATAGCTGATAAGCTCGCTAAAGCGGAGGTATGGGGCCTGAACCCTTCTGTAGTATCAGCTACAGATAAATGGAAAAAGCACTGGAAAAGTTGGTAGATAGGAGCAAAATTAATTATTGGGACAAGCTACAAGAACTGAAATAGGCAAAGACTTTTCTGGGAAACTATAACCAGAGTAGTATCTGCAGGACAAAACCCCTTTCCACATTCTCTCGAAATGTGAAACATTAAGGAATTCCAGAGCACTACGAGCGTATGAAGTAGAAGACGAAAATCTCTGGTAATTAAAGCCATCTCACATTCTAGACTTTTTAAAAGTGGGATTGATGGGTCAGTTGTAAACACTGGGTTCTCCAGTATCGCATCAAGAAAGGGGGACACAATAAGTACTTTGGATCGTGTATAAGTGTTCAAACCGGTCATTGATCAATCACAGATGAAGTCTTAGATGACCGTCATCTATCACGGAAGAGTCTACCTTGTAAGTAAAGTTAAGAGACTCTATAGCAATAATTTTGGCTACATTGATGGATTTGCTTCTTTCTTACACTCCAACTCAAACCTAGAGTACACCGTTTCAGCTGTTATGGCTTGTATGGTATCTGAGATTACGCATATCTTCAATATTCAACTCTATATTGGGAACTACTGCCTTGCCATAATTCTAGAGCATTGTAGAACCTCAAGTTTCTTACAATGTCCAACTTCTGTCCAGTTACAGTTAATGTTTTATAGAAATATCTAGAAAAATAGTTCAAGAATCGTTTACACGATAATACATAAACCCACTTATCATCTTGCACTGTATCAAACTATGAACAACGCCATTTAATGGTGTTAAGCTGTGTACCCGTCCGAATATAGTTTCCAGTACATCCTGTTATGGACGGGCCGTAAGATGGCGTGCGTATTTATGCAAATAATTCTATTTATATTCAAAATTCATATTAATAAGATTTTACAAAAGGCATTACCAGTTCTGCTAGCTCTTATTTCGTTTTTTTTAGAATACCAAATTCAACTGCTTTCGAATTTTTAATAATTTAATACAAATTTTAAACAATTTGCCAAATTTTTTTCTATATTTACCGGACTACGTACAAATTTATCGGTTTTATCGAAATCGAATGTCGAAGAAAACAAAATTCTCAATCGACAGTAATTTACAATGTGTTAATATCATGGTGAAAATTAAAAACATATTTTTTTTGTTTTCATTCATCTTGTATTGTGATAATGTAGTGGCTTACAAATATTTAGGGGTATTTCCCTTTTTCGCTAAGAGTCACTACTTCCTCGGCAACGAACTTATGAAAGGATTGGCAAAAGCAGGTCATGAAGTTACCATTTTGACAGTGTACGAAGAAAAAGATCCACCGAACGAAAATTATAAACAAATAGTTTTGAAAGAACTATTAAGAGATCAAATAGGTGAGTTACTTTAATTAGAGACAGAGTGTGAAATGCTTTATTGTGAAAAAATTACAATTTGTAGACAAAAGCTTGTAAAAACTGAAAAACAAACATAAAAATAACTAAATAAAGTTACAAATAAAACAAAATTTCAATATTCAGAAGAAAACCATTAGAATAAAAGATGATATCGATTTGAATTCACTTGGCAAGTGATTGTGCATTTTTTTGCATTGTAACATATTGAGCCCTTAACTAATTCTGAACGTGGAGTAGGTAGATCGTGCAACGATCTTTCTGAAATAGGAGAAGCGTGCTTACGAATTAGGCAAACGAATTCAAAGATGAAAAAGGAAGGAAGAGTCAGAGTTTTTAATATTTTAGTCTCTGCTGTTTAGTCCGACTAAATTTCTAACAGTTCTCTTTTGTAGCTTGAAGATTCGCTCAAATTGAGTCGCACCACACGCATCCCAGAAATCTTTTCGAGTTTTTTTTTGGCTAGTATCTTGTTTGTGTATCCATTCAATCAAGAAAGGCTTCTTCAGGGGACAAGATTTCCAATGAAATGCTCAAATTGAATGTTGATTACACCCAGATCCTTTTATATCGGCCTTGAATTGGTAATTTGGGTCTTCTTCAATGCTTTCCTGTACAGCTTCTTCATAGCTCAATTCACCAGGTCTCAAGGAATGCTTATTATCAGTAAGAGGAAACACGTACCCCAGAAAGATTTTGAGATTTTGTTTTGGCTAGTACTTTTTTTATGTATTCATTCAATCAAAAAAGGCTTCTTCGGGGGATAAAAAATCGAATGAAATGCTCAAATTGAATGTTGATTACACCCAGATCCTTTTATATCGGCCTTGAATTGGTAATTTGGGTCTTCTTCAATGCTTTCCTGTACAGCTTCTTCATAGCTCAATTCACCAGGTCTCAAGGAATGCTTATTATCAGTAAGAGGAAACACGTACCCCAGAAAGATTTTGAGATTTTGTTTTGGCTAGTACTTTTTTTATGTATTCATTCAATCAAAAAAGGCTTCTTCGGGGGATAAAAAATCGAATGAAATGCTCAAATTGAATGTTGATTACACCCAGATCCTTTTATATCGGCCTTGAATTGGTAATTTGGGTCTTCTTCAATGCTTTCCTGTACAGCTTCTTCATAGCTCAATTCACCAGGTCTCAAGGAATGCTTATTATCAGTAAGAGGGAACACGTACCCCAGAAAGATTTTGAGATTTTGTTTTGGCTAGTACTTTTTTTATGTATTCATTCAATCAAAAAAGGCTTCTTCGGGGGATAAAAAATCGAATGAAATGCTCAAATTGATTGTTGATTACACCCAGATCCTTTTATATCGGCCTTGAATTGGTAATTTGTGTCTTCTTCAATGCTTTCCTGAACAGCTTCTTCATAGCTCAATTCACCAGGTCTCAAGGAATGCTTATTATCAGTAAGAGGAAACGTGGTCCATTGTTATTCGATAAGCTGATCTGAACGACGATATTTACATCGATAAGTTTGAAGAACACATTATTTTGATATCAATATCAATAATAGCTGGCAATAAGCAACTGACAGATGTTAAACGAGTTGTCAAATAAATCAGTATTGCCAACTCAAAGTTGTGAATCTCGGCTTCTGCGAGGTTACTTTCTAAGTGAAACAGAAAATCTTTTTGAAGTCTTGAAAATCGTCGTTCGTGCATCTTTTGTTTGACAGTGGGGAAGACTTTACGGGAGCTGGTATTCAGAATCCATCTGGAACATATCTTTGTCACACCTTAATGTTTACGCAACATCGGTCGTATTTCTTCATATTTTTAGAAACGACAACCGGCCAACTTTCTCGACATTCGTTACCATTGCACGAAGCGATCCTATGAAATGCTGTTGAATAAGGAATTGTCAATGTCAATGTCCATGCTCGCAAATACAAAATGGTGCTTCAACTCATTAACCCCGCCTATTGTTCGATTGTGAAAACTTGAAAGGCAAGCCTCGAATCACGTAACTTACATATACAAGGGTCGTTTAAAAGTGTTTCATATCTGGAGAAATGAATCGTTGGCATAGTCCAATATATGTACGGTTTTTGGGCTGATCGTCAGTGATCAGTCATGTCATTCTTTTGAAGTTTTGCCAATATGAGAGGCTAGCATCTTTAGAAGCTGTGATCGGTTCAACTGCTAGCGAACTACTAGATTTTAACGTCAAAGGGTTATTTTGGATGGGTTGAGGAAATTATTCTTGTTGGGGAAGGGATTCATTGGATTTGGCTCTGATGTAGGAAAAACTCCACAAGAGACAAAAGCAAGAAACAACTTAGAATGCGGGTAGATAGGTGGGCAGGTGCAGCTGAAGCTATCATCTATCAGGTTACATGAAAACCTCAGAAAACTTGAGAAATCAATTTAATTTCGATGTTGACGGATGACTCGGGTAGGCGGAATCAACTGTTCGATCGTGAGTTTCTTTCTTCGGTGGTGACGATCTTCGACCAGAGTTTATCTTTGTTGGAATCCATATTTTATGTACCTCTGTTTTGTTGAAGTTTGATGCATTTTTATGAATTTCTATAACTTTCTAGTAGAGTTTGACCTGATACGACGAGTCAATACGCAACGACGGATTTTTCGGTGTGTTTCAAGCGTCAGATGCTAGTTGATTCTTGTGTTTATAGACCTATTTGTTGTTCCTATGTATACGATTTCAAATTTGCATCATATGCGATATATTTTTTTCGAACTAATAAGCCAGTTTCTCTTGTCTTTAGCAGATCTTAGACTTTCTTTTATTTTCTTTATTAGTTTATATATTGTTTTTATGTATGAACTTTGAAGTAAATTGTAAATTCAGTCTGTTACTTTGGGAATATATGGTAGAATTGTTTTGACTGTTGGTCGACTTTATTTATATATTTCGTCTAAATAAATCTTCTTGAACATGTTTTATTTCTGGAAAATATTGATTATATCATGCCTCAAACTCTGGGGGTATGAAATTTAACTGTTGTCCTTCCAAAAAGATGTTTTGAATAATCTGGATAATTAATTTCAAATGTTGTTGATGTAGGAATGTTTCTTTAAGTGAGTTTCGCAATCCTACTGACTGCGCCAATTATGTTTGATTTATAAAATCGATTAAACATTGTATATGCATGAAGTTACATAGGAAACTATTTATTTTTAGCTCTAATAACAAGAAATACAAAAGCTAATGCGGACACATTCAAAGATTACTTCTCGTATCCAACGAAACATTATTTAAATTTAATAGAAATATTAGATGCGATAACAGAAATGGTACTGAATCAAACAGAAGTACAAAAAATGATTAAAGAAAAACCAAAATTCGACGCAGTTATCATAACTCATTTCAACTTGGAAGCTTTAAAAGCTCTAGCTCCGCATTTCGGAGCTCATCAAGTGATTTTTTACAATCACGGCGCGAGTAATTGGATAAATCATTTAGTCGGTACTCCGAATAATCCTTCATTCGATCCCGTGTTAATTCTGGGTTATACTGGACATATGAACTTTAAAGAAAGATTGATTAATACTTGGTTTACCCTGATGCAATATCTAGTTAATAAAATCATTCATTATCCACACCAAAATGGATTAGTTCGTAAATATATTTCCGAAAATTTAGATTTGAATGAAATATTGTACAACGTCTCTTTAGCTTTATACAATTCCCATGTCAGTTTCGATCGACCGGTTGCGGCCGTACCCTGCGTCAAGGACATCGCCGGGTTTCATATAAAACCTCCCAAAACTTTACCGGGTGATTTACAAAAGTATTTAGACGAAGTGAATGAAGGCGTAATATATTTCAGTTTAGGTTCGCAAGTCAAAAGTATTGATTTACCTTTACCAATAAGGGATGGTATAATGGAAGCTTTTTCTAAACGTAAAGAACGAATTATATGGAAATTTGAAGATGACAGTTTACCTGGTAAACCGGAAAACGTCAAAATAGAAAAATGGGTACCTCAAATGGAATTATTAGGTAAGTTAAACTGTTTATAAAATTTTATTGTTCAGTAAGAGCTGTTAAGTTGGGCGTTTTAGTTAGGTGAAGTTTCCTATGATCTTTGTATAGTTGGTTAAGATCCTGTTTATGATTTCATGACCTAACATCCGAAATTCGAAAAAAAAAACTGAACTATTTTCACAATTTATCACAAATTTAGATGAAAAACTTTTTGATTCAAATGAGAAGTAAAATGAGCATGTCCTCAATCAGCCATATTTATTTCCAAGTGACAAACCAAAAGAGATCATGCTCACGTACAATTATAAACGTTTCAACAACAAATCGAATTTGTTTTCATTACAGATTGGAACATATTGATAAACACTTTTTAGATAGTGTATCGTCGTTTATCACATTGTTCTGTTTTAGATCTAAAAAAACATCATTATTCCGTTCTATATCGTACAAAAACTTATTAATTTGTTCTAGAACTTAAACAAACTCATTATTCTGTTCTATATAGTACAAAAACTTATTAATTTGTTCTAGAACTTAAACAAACTCATTATTCTGTTCTATATCGTACAAAAACATATTAATCTGTTCTATATCGTACAAAAATTTATTAATTTGTTCTAGAACTTAAACAAACTCATTATTCTGTTCTATATCGTACAAAAACTTATTAATTTGTTCTAGATCTTAAACAAACTCATTATTCTGTTCTATATCGTACAAAAACATATTAATCTGTTCTATATCGTACAAAAATTTATTAATTTGTTCTAGAACTTAAACAAACTCATTATTCTGTTCTATATCGTACAAAAACTTATTAATTTGTTCTAGAACTTAAACAAACTCATTATTCTGTTCTATATCGTACAAAAACATATTAATCTGTTCTATATCGTACAAAAATTTATTAATTTGTTCTAGAACTTAAACAAACTCATTATTCTGTTCTATATAGTACAAAAACTTATTAATTTGTTCTAGAACTTAAACAAACTCATTATTCTGTTCTATATAGTACAAAAACTTATTAATTTGTTCTAGAACTTAAACAAACTCATTATTCTGTTCTATATCGTACAAAAAATTATTATTCAAAAACGTGTCAACTTGTTCTATATTGTCAAAAAAGACATTGATTTGGTCTAGATCGTCAAAAACTCATTAATTTATTCTATATGGTTGAAAAACTTATTAATTTGTTCTAGATCTTAAAAACACATTATTCTGTTCTATAAATTCAAAAAACGTATTAATACATTCTGTCTATATAGTCAAAAAAGTCATTGATTTGGTCTACATCGTCAAAAAACTCATTAATTTGTTCTATATGATCAAAAAACTTATTAACTTGTTCTATATAGTTAAAAAACTTATTAATTTGTTTTAGATCTTAAAAAACTCATTATTCTGTTATATATCGTTAAAAAACGTATTAATACGTTCTGTCTATGTAGTCAAAAAAGTGATTGATTTGGTCTAGATCGTTAATAAACTCATTAATTTGTTCTATATGGTCAAAAAACTTATTAATTTGTTCTATATTGTCAAAAAACTTATTAGTTTGTTCTAGATCTTAAAAAACTCATTATTCTGTTCTATATCGTCAAAAAACGTATTAATACGTTTAGTCTATATAGTCAAAAAAGTCATTGATTTGGTCTAGATCTTAAAAAACTAATTTTTCTGTTCTAGATCTTAAAAAACTCATTATTCTGTTTTAGATCTAAAAAAAACATCATTATTCTGTTCTATATCGTACAAAAACTTATTAATTTGTTCTAGATCTTGAAAAAACTCATTATTCTGTTCTAGATCTTAAAAAACTCATTATTCTGTTTTAGATCTAAAAAAACATCATTATTCTGTTCTATATCGTACAAAAACTTATTAATTTGTTCTAGATCTTAAAAAAACTCATTATTCTGTTATAGATCTTAAAAAAAACTCATTATTCTGTTTTAGATCTAAAAAAACATCATTATTCTGTTCTATATCGTACAAAAACTTATTAATTTGTTCTAGATCTTGAAAAAACTCATTATTCTGTTCTAGATCTTAAAAAAACTCATTATTCTGTTTTAGATCTAAAAAAACATCATTATTCTGTTCTATATCGTACAAAAACTTATTAATTTGTTCTAGATCTTAAAAAAAACTCATTATTCTGTTATAGATCTTAAAAAAAACTCATTATTCTGTTTTAGATCTAAAAAAACATCATTATTCTGTTCTATATCGTACAAAAACTTATTAATTTGTTCTAGATCTTGAAAAAACTCATTATTCTGTTCTAGATCTTAAAAAAACTCATTATTCTGTTTTAGATCTAAAAAAACATCATTATTCTGTTCTATATCGTACAAAAACTTATTAATTTGTTCTAGATCTTAAAAAAACTCATTATTCTGTTATAGATCTTAAAAAAAACTCATTATTCTGTTTTAGATCTAAAAAAACATCATTATTCTGTTCTATATCGTACAAAAACTTATTAATTTGTTCTAGATCTTGAAAAAACTCATTATTCTGTTCTAGATCTTAAAAAAACTCATTATTCTGTTTTAGATCTAAAAAAACATCATTATTCTGTTCTATATCGTACAAAAACTTATTAATTTGTTCTAGATCTTAAAAAAACTCATTATTCTGTTCTAGATCTTAAAAAAAACTCATTATTCTGTTTTAGATCTAAAAAAACATCATTATTCTGTTATAGATCTTAAAAAAACTTATTATTCTGTTTTAGATCTAAAAAAACATCATTATTCTGTTCTATATCGTACAAAAACTTATTAATTTGTTCTAGATCTTAAACAAACTCATTATTCTGTTCTATATCGTACAAAAAGTTATTAAACAAAAATGTGTCAACTTATTCTATATAGTCAAAAAAATCATTGATTCGTTCTAGATCGTCAAAAAACTTACTGTGGCTCAATAATAGCTAATAATTTACGTTCGCTCTAGAATATACTAATTTTAATATTAATTTAGCGCATCCAAATGTAAAACTGTTCATAACCCATGGGGGAATATTAAGCAGCATAGAAGCCGTATACCATGGAATACCTCTTATAACTATACCTATTTTGGGAGATCAATTGAAAAATGCCATTCTAGCTGAGAGCTTAGGGTATTCTAAAACCATTTATATGAATGATTTGAACGATAAGCATCTATCGGCAGCCATCGAAGAAGTCCTATCTGATAAAAAGTAAGAAATTTTGTTCCTGGAATGAAAAAACTTCGGGAGCTAGTAGATAACGCGAAAATAATAAAATGATATGAAAGAAATTCTGTTATACGACCCCTCGTTTCTGAGTTATAGGCCGAAGAAACCGTTCGCCATAAAAAGACATTCTTAAAAAAATCATCATAAATTATTTTTTGAAAATACTCATTGAAACACAATCAAAGACTTCTAATTGAACTTTATACTGTCAAATATCGTGTTCTTATATAAAAAAAATATTCGACGTGAGTACCTTGCACTTCTACACATTTTCGGAGTCTACAGAGGCGATTTATTTGAACTTGGAAGAGCTTTCCAAGTTCAAAGCGTCCCAATGGAAGTTTATTCTATCGATCATTCCGTTCCTTGTGTTTATAGGTGTTGCATATACCAAACTTTTAAGATATTCCCAAAAAATAAATCCATTGTATTTAATTCAGGGGAACGTAGTGGCCGTGCAAATGGACCTCGTTGACCAATATTGGGAAAAATGTTATTAAGATGATTTTTTACATCATTTA
Organism: Diorhabda carinulata; assembly: GCF_026250575.1. Lineage (NCBI taxonomy): Eukaryota > Metazoa > Arthropoda > Insecta > Coleoptera > Chrysomelidae > Diorhabda > Diorhabda carinulata. The sequence goes on along the minus strand of NC_079472.1, from coordinate 16,272,405 downwards.
GGTAGTTCATGAACCACATATCTCTGAGAATGTTTAGAGACATTCTTAGTTACGCTGACCAGGACTTTAATCTGCCCAAAAATGTAAATGTAAAACCAGTTGTTTATCTAGAAACCAACGAATAAGTCTTGCTGGATAATCCCTACATCTAATGCATTTTGATTAACAAATCCTCCCCCAATTCTCAACTTCCATGGTGTGCACAGTCTGGATGTGAAAGGGATGAAGAATCCCATGGGTAGTTGTCGTTGGTGTTTAAAATGTAGTGACATTTTGGGTACGCTAGTTGTGGGATTAGCATCAACTATATTTAACGCATTTTGCTCTAACTAAATAGTTCGTTCTTGACCTTCGACACTTTTTTTTGGTAGTACACTTTTATGAAAAATAATGGAAACTAGTTCACGTAATTTATGTAAAAAAACCTGTTTTCCGTAAACTGCGATCAACCCTAATCAAAGTTGTACAGTCTGGTATAATTCTGCACGGAAAGCGTACAATTTACAACCTACTGGTTTTTACCAGAAGCCAAATCATACATTAAATGCATGTCGGCATATTCATAGAAGGTAAATTTTACCTTAATGAAACTTTAAATACGATATGATCATTATTGATGATAGGTTTTGAAAAAATTGACAAACAATTGTGTATAACCTATCCAATGAAAAATAATTATTAATCTCTTTCAAGTTTTTCCTTATACAAGTAATATGATCTTAGATATTATGTAATACAAATGTTTGTTTATTTATTTATTAGTTCTTCAAGATGTTTTGGATTTTTTTTCCAATTCCTGAAGAAAACTTTAAAAAAATCAAGACAGATATAATTCTTTATATCTGGAATTTAAGTAGTTTTCCAAACTCTATAAATTTCTATCAATCTTGAGAAAACTTTAGAAATTTTTGAAAATCTTGACATTCATCTTGGAAGTTTGGATTTTCCCTCCAAAATTAAGTGATTTTCCAAGAAAATTTTGGAAATTTCGAACGATTCTTATACATTTTACGAAAATTTTGCATTTTTTCAGGAAAATTATGAAAAAATTATGTTTTGATACCCCAAATGAATAATTAAAATTTATAATAATTTTCTTGGCATGTACGACGATCTAAAAATCCAAATACTTCCTAAACCACAAATTTTATCGAGTTGAATAAATAGTAACTTTTTGTTAAAAAATCAATTGAAAAATTGATTTTTGCTATTTTTTGTTTGTCCAGGCTGGCCCCCCTAGCCTAATCATCCATTAAAAATTCATAATGTTTGAATGTAGAAAATATACTTAAATATAAATTCTGATTTTGCAACTTTAAACGCATATACTTCAGAAACAAAAAGTCATATGAGAAATTTTTTAGTGTCACAGCATTATTTTTATGCCATCTACTCACTCCCGAACTTTTTGCATCAACCCTGTAAGTTATAGTCAAATGAAACGATTAGTGAAAATCTTATAGATGTATTGACGGTTCCTTTGGTTAAATAAAATTTTTAGGTTTGCAGAAAAGGCGAAGGCTCGTTCAAAGGCTTACCACGATCGACCTATGGATCCAATGAACGAAACTATTTATTGGTTAGAGTACATTGTGAGGCATAACGGGGCCCCACATCTTAGAGTACCACAACTAGATTTAGCTTGGTATCAATATTATTTATTAGACGTTTTCGCTTTTATATTTTTAATCACATTTTTAATGATTTATTTGATTAGAATGGTTGCGAAAACTATTTATCGTGTTTTGTGTTTTTGTTGTCGTTTAAAAAAAGTTAAAAAACAATAAAAATATACAACGAATTCTATAATTATCATTATTGTTTTATTTACTGAACTTTATAAGTGAAAGTGTGGAAAAAATTCATCCAGTAAACAGTGATAATTTAAAGGGCGGCAAATTTTTTGAAATACCAGTCAAACGCATACAAAAGCGTATTGATCTTAATGGAGAATATTTTGAAAAACCATCAATCCATATCCAATTAAAAAAATTAAGTAGGTGCCTTCGTATTAGTTATAAATGAATTGCTGTACGGCAGGACAGATTTGGCTAATTTTGGTCTTGAATTATTTGTGGAAGCCCAGAGAAGGTTTGACAGGTGAATAAATATGAAAATGCTCGGAATTAAATAAAAAAAAACTTGTTTTTCCTTGATGTTTTGTCACGAATTAAATTTCTGAACGCAACCATAATATTTGACATTTGACAACCAACTATTTGTAGATTGACGTATCTTAAGTTTAGTCACAAATTAAAGTTCTGAACGTAACCATAATATTTGACATTTGACAACCAACTACCTCAGAATTTGCAGTTATCATTATGCTGCGTCACATTAATCATCCTCGACTGTGCAATGAAACAAGACTGGGTGTGAAAAAGATTATGAAACAATTATAAAGGGAAAATACAAAGGAGATGATGTCTTGATCCTGCGTATACCGAATTCACCATTAAACGTTTACAATTTCCGGTACGTCTGGATATTGCGATGACTGTAAATAAATCGCAAAGCATGTCGTTGGAAGTTTGCGGAATGGACTTGGAGTTTCCCTGTATCGCGCATGGAAAGTTTTAAATTTATTAACAGACTGTATCATAACTGTATGTGAATCCTTATAAATATTAAGTATATATAGAAAAACTATGTTTTGTGTAAATAAGCAACATAATTAATCGTAAATAATAATTAAAACTTGAGGTAGTACGAAGTATACAGAGAAAGCTAGTTTTGCAATAAAAAAATTAAATGATTAAATTTATTTTATTAAAAAGGGCGACGGATCGAACGGGGCCTAGGGTGGCAGCGATGTGAGTTGATTGATCGCTTGGAAGTGATACTTTTTTCATCCCTTAACCTCAACTCTACTCCTCTTTATTGATACGTCGGGTCTAGTGTCTTTTACAAGTTTATTAGGAAGGAATCTAGCTCTATTATTTTTTTTATTATTGTGATTTTTGAGACAAGCTTTTAAAACAGATTGCAAATCGATGGTTAAATTGCAAAATCTCGTAAGTCAATTTTTATCATTCATGGGTTTTTGATGTGAAAGTTTTTTAAATAAATTATTCCTTTAAACTGCAAAATCTCGTGAATTCATGAACAGAAACCTCTTTGGTAGATTCAAGAGGTTTTGACATTTAAGTATATTTTTAATGAAAAATTAAAGTGAGGTTATGTCTTGAGACGCGCCAAAAATCATTTCGCGGTAAGCCAACTTAAGGTTTGTTTTTGTGCCTTAAACGTTCATAAAATCAAATAGTCAGATAACCGGTAAAGTCGTGGTATATATATATTGTAAGTTTAACATTCAACAAAAATATTTTTGGCCCGCGGGACGTATCTTTGACACTACTTCGAATGTGACAAATAACATATTTCGGTTCTCCTAAGACAAATAATCCTTAATGTTGACGTTTTTATTGTTTTTTCGATTTGGTGGAATAACCAATTTTGAAAATATATTCGATTAAACGATACATAAGATTTTTTATAACCAAAATTAAAACGAAAATGATACAACCGAAGAATCCGTATACGTCCAGCAAATAAAACTGGAACCAATTCAGTTCTAAATAATTTACTCTCAGATGTTTCGCTCCATTGTGTCTTGCCACATATTCTATCCAATAAATCGCTGTATCCAATGGCTTCATAGGTCTGTCGTGGAATATTTTCGATCTCATTTTGGCATTCTCCGCGTATCTACAAAATAATACAATTCTGTTTGTCGTAGAACGTGATTCGACCATAATTATCTCAATTTTATTTTGTTATGATCGAAAGTTCTAAAACAATTATGTATGAAACAAAATATTACAGTAGTAGTCCGAAGTCTTAAAGATCCGTACTGATCTAAGCATTCGCGCAAACGAATGCTGCTTGGAGTGGCTTGTCGCTTTTTCTCGAAACATCTAATGGCTTTCGCGCTCAGTCTGAACATGTTTGTTGAAGCATACACTCTACGAGAAAAGCCGATAAACCACGAAGTGCGTTAGTGGAAACGCATACCCACAGGAAAATTTGTCATCGGCCCTCAAATTGTTAAAAAATACAGTAATACATTTTTATACGATAAAACTTTGTTTTTAGAAACGTCGAGAAATCGAAAATTAGAATCGCATCATGATTTAAGGATGATTAGGTTACTAGTTATGGAGTGCCGTGAATTCAGGGTCTAGTACTGAATCTTGGGGCACTCAACGTTCTATTGGATTGCAAGAAGACATCGTTGTATGTGTTCCCGAAAAACTGTAGTTATGCAAAATTATATATTAGAGGTTAGGTGATGAATGACACGTAAAACAAATGCGCACGCGCCGTATACAATGAACGTATTCAGAATACGTTCGGAATTAGTTCACGAACACATAATTTTAAATGAATCTGATGACGGAACACTTTTTAGCATCTCTAGCGCGTACAAAGATATTGTGCTCAGTTTGAGCAAGTTAACGATATCAACGTTCCTACAAGTACAAGTGCTCAGATCAGTACGCAGCTTCACAACGCAAAAGATACTAAATATTCGAAACCACTCAAGTTGTTAAACTGAAATGGAAAATCCAATGTAATTAAAAAATTGCTGTCAAATCGTAAATATGTGAATCAATGAATTTAGTAAATACAAAACATCGTATTAAAATCAACCATTACCAAAATTGATTTCAGTACTTTTGGAAATTGGACATGCGTCATTCCATATCTTTTGGTGCTTTTTGGTATGGTCGTACTTACGTTTGGTTTCCAAGTACCTCTTCTAGCGCTTCCGTAATTTTATCTTCAGTGATTGTTGGAAATTCGATAATTTTTGTGAATCCCATATCTGCAGTAAATCTAGTATTCAAAATTTGATCTCCAGATATTGGTATGGCTACAGTTGGTAATCCGTAATGAATTGTTTCAATAGTACTCAAAAATCCACCGTGAGTTATGAATAATTTTGTATTTGGATGGGCTGAAAATAAGTATATAGATTGTTTTTTATAATAATCCGGTCATCAAGCTGAAAATCAGTAAAATTGTTTAAAATACAATTGAACATAAAATTTGAATGTTCTCATCATTTCCGTGTACGGAAAAAATTTTATTCAAGGAAAAAGGTCAAAAAAATGAGTTTTTCGCGATTATCAGCACAACGGTGAGTTTTATCATAAAAATACTTCAGACAAAAATTGTAGATCATTAAATTATCTACAAAAAATGTATTGATACTTTTTTGCCTACGAGCCACCGTTTCTGAGATATAATGATTCAAAAAGTTGTAAAAGTTGACGTATTTAATAGTTTCACCATTTTCAGCAGTAAATTTTTCTTACAAAATTGAAATGAGCCGAGACTTGTTATGGGTATTTGTAAGAAATTATCAATTGACGAAGATGCTGCTAAATTTTGACGGTGTTGTTCTGCAGCTTTGGTATTTCTCGTACAATCATTATAGCCATTAAATACGACACTAAATCTGAAATAAAATTTTTACAACTTTTTGAATCGTTATATCTCAGAAACGGTGGCTCGTAGAAAAAAAGTATTACAACGTTTTTTGTAGATAATTTAATGATCTACAATTTTTGTCTGAGGTATTTTTATGATAAAATCTGCCGTTTCGCTGATAATAGCGAAAAACTCATTTTTTTACCTTTGACCTTGAATAAAATTTTTTCCATACACGGAAATGATGGGAAACATTCAAATTTTATTTTCAATTGTATTCTAAACAATTTTACTGATTTTCAGCTGGATGGGAATTAATGTAATTTCGAATGTCTAAATTGACCGGATTATAACTTTTACAACTTTTTGGAACGTTATATCTCAGAAACGGTGGCTCGTAGAAAAAAAAGTATTGATACATTTTTTGTAGATAATTTAATGATCTACAATTTTTGTCTAAGGTATTTTTATGATAAAACTCACCATTTTGCTGAAAATTGCGAAAAACTCATTTGTTTGACCTTTGATCTTGAATAAAATTTTTTCCATACGCGGGAAAGATTCAAATTTTATTTTCAATTTTATTTTAAACGATTTTACTGATTTTCAGCTTGATGGGAGCTTTATATAGGTTCACTCTTATTTTTTGGTCTAATTTGACCGGACTATAATACAAATTCCCATGATAAGAGTACAGAATATTATTAGTTAGTAAGCCCCGGAAGAATTCTAAAGGTAGCCAATGAATAAAGAAAAAAATATCATTTCTAAATGAATCACTGTATTTTGAAATATATATTTTTTTTAATTCTTACCTAAAATATCCGTCTGCGGGAACCATTTCGCGACTTTGACATTATCAGATAAACCAGATAAATTCGTAGCGTGAAATTTCCATAATACTAGCTCTTTCCTCTTGGAAAATGTTTTAACAAAATATTTTACTACATCCCAATCAGAAATATGTACATTGGAACCTAAACTAAAATAAATAACACCGTATTGAGCTTCGTCCATAAACTTTTGCAAATCCTCCGGTAATTTTTTCGAAGGTTTCACGTGATATCCGGCGATATCTATCATGCAAGGCACCGAACTAGACGCTGAATTAACAGAAGGATGAGCGTTTATCAACACCAGGGAAACGTTGTAAGAAATTTTTTCCAAATCTATATCTCTCGATATATATTTATGAACCAATTCAGCTTGAGAAGGATACAAATATAATTTTCTGGTTAGATATATTCCCAAAGTGAGAGCAGTATTCAGGCACCTTTGGAAAAAATCCATTTGTTTTGTGTATCCTAAAAACATCTCCGGATTTATCGAAGGTAGAGTCGGATTTCCGACAAAATGATTCATCCAAAAAATCGGCGGACCTATGTTTAGAAGTACCAGATGGGCGTCGAAATACGGAGCGAACGCTTTCAAAGCTTCGAAAATAAAATGAGGTACTACAACAACGTCGAACGTTTCGTTGGATCTTAATAAATTCTGAACTTCGCTATCGCTAAGGGTTGCTTCCATCACAGTATCGGCAAACAAGATAAAATTCCAAAATGACGTAATTGGGGTTTTCTTATCGGCCTTACGCACTTTGATAATCGCTTGGTATGTATCTAAAAACACGTTTAATCATGTATATTGAATCATTGAAGCTCTAATTTAGCTAGTTTATAAACCAGCTGGATGGTATACAAACTATCCAATAGTCTAAAACAACTGCTATTATTGGATGGTCTGTAGACTGTCTAAGAAGTTTATAACTCTGCATATAACATTCGAGCAGTACTCCAGATTCTCCAAGCAAGAAATTACCTCCCTTGGAACTAACTAATGCTTATGGTGAAGAGGTTCTGTCCATTTAATGATTCATGGCTTTTGGTATTAGTCACACGGAAATTTAAGATGAAGTACGAAGTGGAAAATCGCCGATTTCGTTTTCGATTATCCAGAAGATCCAAAATGAGATGCGTAAGAACCGGAAGATCACTACATACTCCTGAAACCCCTCATGGTACAATTGGACCAAATAGGTTGTGTTGTAGCAAGGTTTGTACTCGCTGTATCCCCTTGATGTTGATAGTCGGACACAAATAGCAACACCTCGACTGTGCTTGCAAGTTTTATTTAAAATTTGAAGGGGTAGTAAGCAACAAGAAGATGAAACGAAAGAATATTCTTGTCAGTAGCGAAACTCTGGTTTACCACGATAAATTGTGAAACATTGACCAAAATCCGGTGGGCTATCCAGACTCGATGAAGTACGAAGTGGAAAATCGCCGATTTCGTTTTTGAATATTCGAAATGAGCTGCGTAGAAATCGGAAGGTCACTGACCAAGTCTCTAGTCGCCCTTCCACCAAAACATCGAAGTTTACTACTTAAATTTCGTACCTAATTGGTTTTCAACAGCGTCTTTCATCAAGATTTGTTTACAATTCTTATAGTTAGATGGAAACGTATCTTCCTTAACTGTTAATACTGTTACATCGTGTCCAGCTTGGCACAAACCTTTCATCAGTTCATTACTCAGGAACGTCAAACTAGGTGAAACAAACGGAATGATACTCAGTATCTGTAATGAATAAACATCAGTATTTCTATAAAAATTGCGATAATTATTCAAGGAAATCACTCAAATTTCATTATAATTTGAATACACACACATTTGAAAGTGTAGATTAATCCCACCAACACTCAATGACTGCTCCTGGGATTTGTATATAGTCTCAGCGAAGACAAACCGAAAATCCAAACAAAAAAAACGATATTCCCAAATTGAGAAGAGATTTTCTCTTCTGGACAATGGTCGTTCGCTTTTCCTTCTATCAGCTCCAGCACAATCTCACGCAACCTGAGTAACCCCAGCCCTGCAATGGAGCAGCTCCTCTATCAGTGCCAACACCAACAAACACTTTTTTAATTTATAGAAACGTGTAATATCTTTAATAATTCATATCCTAACCGAAATCTCATAAAACGAGAACTACTGTCAGTAAATTAGTGGAAAAGTTTAACAAAACTGCATCAACTGTAAACAAATCTTTAGATGTTAAAAGACGATCCTTACCTGAGACTAGACGAATATCCATGGAACTCGATAATTAATTCTATCCATACAAGGTAACGTTGGTACAGGAGTTGTCAGATGAAGATTTTGATAAAAGTGAAGAATTTGTAATAATGGAAAAATGTTACAATCGAAACGATCCAACGATCGAAACGTTTTAAAGTAATGTTGTGTTTTGCAACGAGCGAAGTTTTGTATTAATGGAAAGGTAAATCAGCATAATTGTAGATACTGATCACGTAACGATCCTCGTTAGATACGTTAATCCCACACTCAATATTTCGCAAAACTGAATGTATGGGCTGGAATAACGACAAAATAATTGCCTCAAAAGGCCCGGCGTATTTACATTTATTGGAAAATAGTATTTTACCTGAGTTGGTTTGGATATTTCCAAATCCAGTAAATATTTTCAAAAAAAAAACTTCAATATTAGAATTTTTCAGACAATAACAAAATCTCAAACGACAATATTTGGCTACAATAAGGTGGTGACGCAATACCTAAATAATATGTTTCCCAGAAGATGGATTGGAAGACGTGGTTTTATCGAATAGCCCCCGCGATCACCCGACGTGAATCCTTTAAACTATTTCCTGTAGGGTCACTTAAAAAACATCGTTTATAAATCAAAACCTTCCGATATCCAGGAATTAAAAGATAAGAAAAATGGATCAGTCAGAAATGTCACAAAACGTATTGCAAAGTTTTAAAAATCCCATGAATTGTTGTATTCAAAGTAAATGGACAACATTTTGAGCCTTTACTGCAAATTCATAATTTTTCTATTTCGTTTTCGTTAAACTTTTTACTACTTTACTGACACTAAACCTTGTTACGAAATTTGTATCAGCACACAAATTATTAAAAAATATTCAAATTAAACGAGTTTATTCAATCGTAGCCGTCTAAATATGAAATATTTGTTGTAACTTTATGTAACTCCGACGACATTTAGGTATAGAGAATATATAGGGTGAACCATTTGAAATAACAAAGCTCATTATATTTCCGGAAAAACGAAAGATCTGACAACAATGTAGATACCACCATAATATCGGCCGTATTACAAGATGGTTGTACACAAAAATTTAGAAAAATCGTACAAGCCGTTTCCGAGATAATTGAGCATAAAACTCACTCTGTATTATAGAAGATAGAAAATTGTTGTTTTCAGACTTTTCCAGGAAATTTTTTCAATTTTTTTCTCCGTGAGAACCATCGTCGCACTTCAAATAATATTATAAAAAAAAATTAGCGAAATCAGTTAGCAAATTCTAATAAATATTTTCAAATAAAACGATTCAGTTTCAAATACAGGGTGATTTAGAATTATCCTTTTAAATAGGTGACGATTTGAAACTTGTCTATGTTAGTTATAAACTTTGAAAGAAAAATTATCATACACAAAAAACTATTCAATGGAAATCGGTTTCTACATTTTATGAATTTTTTGTTATTGTTTAGGTATGAACTTGCCTTGTAGGTAGATACTTGATCAAAGCACACAATCAAGAGAAAAATAAGAAAAATTAATATTCCGCTACGGAACATTGTGAAAATATGACTAATCAATTTCCTCGACAACCCATTTTATTAAGTCTTATTGATAATAATTGTTGATTTAGACAGTTGTTTCTTATCGCTTCAATCAAGGTTAACGATATTTAAAAAAATAAATAAAAAGCGCACTTTGATTGCAGTTCGAACTAGAAATTAGGAAATAATATACCCCAAATAAGGGTAAAGTGATTGATAAAATATACATTTTTAATATAAAAAAACGTGAGGTTTTTTCTAAGATAATTTGATGACTATACTTTAAAAGCAACTATTAACATAAAATATTGAAACACCCCACGTTTCTTTACATTAAAATGATATGTTCCATTAATCATTCAACCCTTATTTTAAATATAATTACACTTGTGAGCTAAAAACTCGACTTTAATCGCATCCTCGCAATCAAAAGTCTCAAATCTGTAGCTTCAATTTTTTTTTCTGATTCTGAATCCATTGGTGGATTTACCTCGAGCGATGTCTTCTTAGTCGTTGCCAGAGTGATCAATATCCAAACGAACCGGATCTTGAAGTCATCAACCACAAGTATTTGTATGACTATCTCCACCACAAGCCTTAAGCACACCGTTATGGCTTGTAAGGCAGCACGGCTTTGTAGATAGATGTTTCTATGGCATGTCCATATTCCATTACAGCGAATATCTTGTCTTAGAAGACGGTAGAATGTTCCCCAAGCGAAAAAATTTCGTTTATTTCGTGTATTTTTCCGTAGAAGCCTTTTCCTCTCCATCTTGAAGGAATTTGTGTACTACAAGTCAGTAGTTTACTAATAATTATCTATCCAAACCCTTATTATCATGGATTCTCACCCCATTGGTGGATTTACCTCGAGTGAATCCGCTTAGTCGTTGCTCCAGTGACCAATATCCAAACGAACCGGATCTTGAAGTCATCAATCACCAGTATTTGTATGACTATCTCCACCACAAGCCTTCAGCACACCGTTATGGCTTATATGACAGCACGGCTTTGTAGATAGATGTTTCTATGGCATGTCCATATTCCGTTACAGAGAATATCTTGTCTAAGAAGACGGTAGAATGTTCCCCAGGCGAAAAAACTTGGTTTATTTCGTGTATTTCTCCGCAGAAGCCTTCTCCTCCTCATCTTGGAGGAATATGTGTACAAAGGCGCTCGTTCAGTAGTATGGGGAGCTAAGATTCAGCAGTCCACTATCCCTCCAAGCCCAGTTTGATCAATGCTCATCAAAATGATTGAACATTCACCAGCGACCTGCGTTTCTACATGGACAGTTGGTCCAGCCGATAGTTCTTCGGGATTATTTATCTCATAAACTATACTAGTGGCTTCAATTGTTGGATCTAGAGGTGGAAGACCTAATAGGATTTCAAGGTCTGAACGCATGGACCCTGTGATACTACGAAGCGCTGAACTCTTTCTAGTCGCGGGAAGAAGAGGTTATTTCATTGAGGTGTCGACGTGTTTTTACCAGATTAATTTTGTATCCAGAGTTACTACGTGGAGAAAAGAAGGGATTTGGTTTTTCTTTGATTAATCTTAAGCCTTTCGGACTGACGGCAAATTTCCTCTCAGGGACTTTGTTATAGACCTCGAGAGGCGGCGGCTCTCTGTCTCGGGATGTTTTGTATAAATGTTTATTATAAATAACTTATCTCAATAACTTTGTGTCTTATTCGCAATATAAAGGACAATTATTCTAAACAATTAAGATTATATAAGAGTCGTTTCAGCTATCAAAATTTCTAACGGCTTTGGACGATCTTTCAGATTTCATAGCCTAAGCTCGAGGTTTCTAGGTCAAACTATTTATCAATTTAGAGTTTATTGTCTCAAAAATCAGCAATTTCAATACTGTAAATAATAATAACAATAATCTATAAATATTTTTTTATCTAAGAGTCAATGAATTTCCCAATCTCTTATTGTTAAAAATACAATTGATAACTGAGGACAAGAAACGATTACAAACACGACAATGAAATACTTTAAGGTCAAAGTAAAAGACAGATAACATTGCAATTAATAATTATTTTAGTAGCCAGATCAAAAATTGATACAAGAGAAATGTGTTTTTCTGTCAAATTTCCATGGAATTTATTAGGTGAAAGAATGGATTGTTGAACGGTCACCGGACAAGAAAAGTATGAATCATAAAGCACGATTTTATCTCTTTCTTGTGATTGATGATGATCCTGTCCATCTTTTGAGAATTACTCGCATATTTGGAGCTCGGTTCCCAAGCATACCCTGAGGATGTTCGACTCAATACAGAAGAGAGCCATTCGACTATAGGCGATCAAGAGTTGACCGGAAACTTGAATAACTTTGAGCATAGAAAACCAACCAAATCTCAGCCATATTTGCAAAACTTAGGAGTTCACCTGTAGATGCCCCAAATGTCAATTTCTCCTTTCTTTTGAAAAGGACAAACTTGTATAATCAGCTACCAAGTATTACAAACTACAGAAGTTCAAAATCCATATCCACACCACTCGAACTACTTGAGTGTAATAGGGTTTACCTTCTGGTACTTGCTTTTCACATTTCTGAGAGTGCAAACTCAAAAATTTGAAATTATTTACTTTCCATTTCCATAAAAAAAATATTTATGCACTTATAAGCTTCACTATACCTTAACTATATTTAGTATATCGTTCTTATTGACACTCGGTTGTCACATGACTAAGTGTGACGTAGAAAGTAAGTAAACAGACTTAAGTTAGGTTAGAAGTAAATACAGTTTAAACAGAGTGGTTGGGATCCTTTTAAAAACATATGACGTACCAGAATGTACGAACGCTAGTATAAAAACACCAAATAAAGTTTTCGTTCAAGTTCCTCGAGAGAAAAAACGACGAAAACAAGTTATAAGAAGGGTTTATGCTAGCGTCAAACCTGGCAGTCTAGTATATGTTTGTGAATGTAAGTTTTATCTATTTGGAAAATTATATAATGTGGTAACTAACACAATGTAAAAAAAACTCACAGATTGCCAGAAAGATCGGGAAAAGGGCATTTCGTGAAACACCTCGTCCGTTGGCATTAAAATGACATTATCGAAGAACTTCTTAGTGCTTCAACTTCAGCTGGCTGTTCAAAAGATGTAGAAACATCAATGGATATCAATATTACGGTTGTATGTTGCAAAAAGTGATTCCCCATCAAACATTTTAGAAGTTTCTTAATAAGAAATCCATCCTGAGAAATTACAGTTACGGTAAAACCACATTTTCGGAGTAAATATCGACCAAAATGATTTGTAAAAGTTGTTCACCGTATAAGTTGAGTCAGCTACATCTAAAGAAGGATCAAAACATAACCTCAAAGCTATCATCTTTATGATTTTACTCCACGTATTTTAGTTGAAGTAAATAATTGATTATTAGCAACTAACCATAAATGAATCTGTCTTATGTAGATTGTCCAATCTTACTTCGATAAATCCTATTTCGGTCATAATTTCAATTAGACTAGTCTTTGAAAACCTTTGAAACACAAATCGCACTAAACAACTAATTACCTTCTTTCACAACAACAGAAAGGCGACACGTTCCAGAATTTACTTACTTTCTACGTCACAACCGCAGTAACCAATAGAAACAGATTTTTTGACACGTGTTTATATTCAAATTATCATCAATTTATATTTGCGATTTATAATAATAATTTTTTAATGACATTAATTGTTTTTCACTCAAATATATCGAACTTTGTTTCTGAAAAATTGTTTTTGCGGGAAGTTCTTCTTCATTACTTTAATATGAAGAAAAATGCTGCCGAAAGTCATTGCATTTCGGTGGAAGTTTATGGTGAACATACACTAGCTGAGCGAACGTGCCAAAAGTGGTTTGCACGATTTAAAAGTGGTGATTTCGGCTTGGAAGTCGATGAACGTCCTGGGAAGCCACAAAAAGTTTGTAGATGAACAACCGGAAGCATTACTCGATGAAGATTGTTGCCAAACGCAAGAAGAGCTCGTAGAATCTTTGGGTGTCACTCAAGCAGCCATTTCAAAACGTTTAAAAGCAGCTGGATTTATTCAAAAGCAAGGAAATTGGGTTCAACATGAACTCAAGCCGAGAGACGTCGAAAGGCGGTTTTGCATGTCCGAAATGCTGCTGGAACGTCATTTTTGCATCGGATTGTTACTGGTGATGAAAAATGGATACATTACGACAACCACGAGCGCAAAAAATATGTGAAATCCGGCCAATTCAACGGCAAAACTGAATATCCAAGGCGCCAAGATAATGCTCCCTATTTGGTGGGATCAGAAGAGTGTGCAGAATTATGAGCTGCTAAATCCTGGTGAAATCATCAATGGAGACGCTACCGAACACAATTAATCCGTTTGAAGAGAGCAATAGCCGAAAAACGCCCGGTATATGCGACCAGACACGAAGCAATAATTTTCCATCATGTCAACGCTCGGCCCCACGCTGCTATTCCGGAAAACAGTGTATAGAAGCTTTACCTCATCCGCCTTATAGCCCAGACCTTGCACCTTCTGACTACCATTTATTCCGGTCGATGCAGAACGGTTCACATCAGAGCAAGATATCAAAAATTGGCTTGATTCATTCTTGGCTGCCAAGCCGGCGCATTTCTTTTGACATGGGATCCACAAATTGCCATAAAAATGGGAAAAGGTCGTAGCTTCAGACGGGCAATACTTTGAATAATATTATTGTACGTGGTTTTCTTAAATAGACGTTCAAATTTTGAAAAAAAAAACGCTAAATATGGACCCTATTGTCGTCTTCGTAGAGTTACGACATGTTCAAATTGAGGCGTAGGACTTTTCACAAAATGGAAACCGACGTTACTTATAAGACACACTCTGTATAAAATTCTGTCTATTTAGAATAGGAAAAATAAAAAGGAAAGACATTAAAATAAATCAAATCGACCTTTAAGCAAAGCAATTACATGACGAAGATATCTGATTGATATTTTTGAATGTATCAATTTATAATGGCATAATAATCATTGGCAATATATAAACAAGTAACACTTGACCTTGATGTAATACGATATTACGTAATAGTATCGAAAAATTGAGGAAATATTTTTAATAACCACATTAAAAAGTAAACAGTACTGCACCTATTTATTTTTTATTTATTATTCCTACTATTTCCGCTACGTTTCTTTCCCTGTTATTTTCCTACGAGTTTTGATCAAAAATGGAATTGATCCATACTTAATTATCCGACAGATTTGCAATTACACCATCAGCGTATCCAAAAAAGTTTACACAGGGATGTTCAAAGCGTTTTTCCACGGGCGTAGCCAAGGAGAGGGTTTTAGAAGTTCAAACCCAAACGAAATAAGCAAAATATTACCTAATATACCGATAATATAAGAATTAAATTTGAATATATATATCGTAACGCCTAGCGCCATCTTTTCACGAGAGGTAGACGCAGTTACTGTCGAACTAGTGGACGTTGTAACGCCATCTCTTGCCGAGTAGCCGAACTATTGTGTATTGTATGAAAACTGCGTTGTTTCTCGATTATTTGCCAGGCCTCGGTAGAAATGGTTTGGAAGTTTCTGGACGGCTGCTGGGCCCCTAATTTTTCCGATGAATTTTAATTTCCATGTAAGTTGTTGTTTAATTTACTTCAAACACACCCCCCCCCCAAACTAATTCCTGGCTGCGCCCGTGCGCTCTCGTATTAAACTTATTTCTTTCCAATATCAATAAAAAAATGTTATAAATTTAAAAAAAAGTCGAAAATAAGAGATATCCAAACAATATTATGAGATTTGTTATGACTTAAGATTTCTTTTTAATTAATGAATTGAACCATAAAATCGGATTTATAATATCTCCAGTCAAAATTTCAATAATCATATATTTATATTGTCCATGACGACCTCAAGAATATCTCGATAATCAATTTAATTTAATTTTCGTGTAAAAGTTGAAACAGAAGAAAAGTTAAGGAAATATTAACTAAAAAGTGCTGTATCCCTGAAACGATTAATGGTTCTGTGATCACGGATGATGTTTATTATTTATTGTTACTGCAAAATAATTTTTTTCATCATACAGGGTCTATTCTAAAAGTAACAGCGAACGTGCGGACTTGATACGTTCTGCGTGCGCACGTTTGGAGGAGAGGGATATTAAGAACGCCGGAAAAATCGGCAATCAACGATACGTTTTCAAATTTAGCTTTCCGAGAAGGTAGGAAAAAAGTGGAAGACGATGACCCCTCGGGGACGCTTTTCGACCATTCAAACCAACGAAATTGTGTCGTGGGCGGTGTTGCTTTAAAGAATTCTAATTATTTGTACTATTTTCATCAATAAATATTTTTAATAGCACTGTATATACGACGTTAAACGATAAGTACAGACTTATTCGATTTTTATTTAAGATCAATTATGTCAAAATTGTTCAATTAATTCTATAATTAATCTCTGGTCGAAATGTACTATTCAAACATCTATTTTATCTATGTATCTAAAAAGTAGAATAAATTGAAAAATCCGGCTAGTGCGCTGATGTTTTCGCGTTATTAAAAATGGCGAAAGAGCCGTAGACGAGAAACGGTCGTGCATGGACGTAACCATCCATCAGATCCGATACAGCTTTTGTTAGCAGATGAATACCTTTCAGGTGTAGCAAATATCATTTTATTTTTAAAACTGTTATAATTAACATTTGTGTGCTATGTTTATGAGAAGTTTCATTGTTTTAAACGTACTTTTAATTGGATTTTGTGTCAAAGATGTCGGAAGTTACAAGGTGAGTCTTTCAGTATTATATAAAAGGTCATTTGTAATAAAACTTTTCTACTTGTGAAAATCAGTTTAAAATTATATACAAACTGACTAGAAATATTAGAATTTGTATAGATCGTAGAAATTATCGACATTTTAATGTTTTAATGAAATATCAGTTAATATAGTTTTGAGAGAGCTTCTCTTATTACATACGACATGTCCCATGGATGGAGGACGTTCTTTAAAGAAAAATTAGATGAAAAATCAGATAAATTTAAAGTTTTTCTTGTTTAGTCAATAATAAAGTAAGCATAGTTGTATCTTTTTACATTAATTTACATGCTTTGAACCTATAAATCATACAATTTTTTGTTTTTCTATGTTTTTATTAAACTTTTCCCATTATTTTATTTGTTAGATCATTCTAATCGTTCAAGAAAAAATTTTTCGTTGATATTCATTAAAAAACTCAGTTTCATTGCTAAAATATCTTTTTTTGTCCTTAAAATTCGATCTACTAATTTTTCAGTAACTTATATTCACTTATTCAGGCGATGTGAATATAGTTATGTTCAATATAGCCATGGATTTATTTCAGTTTTGATCAATTTAGAATTTTTGAAAGACTTCTCATCAATAATTCCAAAAATCGCTAGAAAATTCCAATTATATCATTAATATTCATTCAAAAACAGACATTCTTTGTTGCCCAATATTCGATCTAGTGATTTATCGGTGCTTTAAATCGATTGTAGAATTAATCGATTATATTCACTGTTGCGAATAAGGTTAGTTTTAGTATCAGAATTGATTAATTTCACTATTAAATAGTTTAGATCAATATAGAATATTAATAACATTTCTGTAACGTCAATAATTCCAAAAATCGCTAGAAAATTCCAAGACTTCTCTCACGTCAACATTCCAATTAAATTTCTTTTACTCAAATTTTGAACTACTAATTTATCGATTATATTTCGAGAAAACAGTGCTACTTTTAATCGAGCAGTGGCTGTAATGATACGCATAATTGATTTAAACTAGTAACTTTTTGTAAAAATTTAATTTCTTCTATTTTTGTATAAAGTTACGAGGTACGATAAAAAAGTAGATTGAAGTAATTTCAATAGCCAATTCAGTCTGTTGAGCACTACTACTACTATTCGATGAGCCCTATTGTGTCGATGTTGAATGGCACTGATATAGGATTTGTTTCCTCTGCAGAGCATTGGAACGGGATGTTTTTGAATGCCGTTTTTTGACCAGTTAAGGACAAGGAAGGTCATGGATTCATCGTTGGTTAATTACATCAAGTTTTTAAGTTCATTTTTAATAAAATGATTAATTCCTTTTTCTAAAACCCTCCAATTGTTAATTTTAAGCAGGTTTAAGGGAATTTATTAATAAAAATAAATAATTATTACTGGAAAAATTTTTGAAGATTTCTTTCATATCAATAAAGATAAAAACAAAAAAAATAAAGTAATAAAGATGAAAAACATTTAAAATTATTGGGAGTTTTCCGTTGATCCAGTTATTGAAATTGCGTTTTAATGATCGATTTTTGAAATTTAAAATTTGTAACGTCCGTCATCTAAAAAAAATTCTTTCATTCAGTAAGTTTTCAAAAACAATTTTGTCAAACATACTGATTTTCTATTGTCAATATTTTTTGCGTCTCTCTAAAGAATTAGATATATACTATATACGTGCGTTGTTTTATTTACAATGGGTTGTAAAGAAAAGACGGGTGAATGTACAAAAAAGAGTTTATTATCAAAAGTAAGGTACAATATTTTTTCTCTACATAATCACCTTGACGATTAAGGCATGCAATACAAAATGTCGCCAATGATTGGAAGTGAGTTTGTCAGTTTGGCAACGCCGTCTTGTTTATGGGACTGCAACTAAACGGAAAATGAAGTCCTTCCTCTTCCCTGACTTCTATGGTAGATTCGGATTTCTTCGTGGTCGATTTTTATGTTCCGCTTGGGTCGGTATTGAAATCGCTAGTTACTGAGTTTTAGGGCGAGAAATTACAAATGAAAATATTAATAACAAAACACTTAGTATTTGAACTACTAATTTTTTTTTAAATTACTGACTCTCCCTGTAATATAAAAGAGTTGTTTTCGTTAATTATGATTCAAAGTAGGTGATTATATCTATAAATAACTACATAATGCAATACATATATAATTAACGCGCTTATTGGGTTCTTAATGTTCTAAACTGGCACAAACAACAAAAGATAAATAAACCGGCATTAATTTGAGTGTCAATAAGGTCATTTAGATTAGGAACGGTAGTGAGAATTGTTATTTGAAATGTGATACTGTATGTTGTTCAGCAAAGTATCATAAATATCTTGAATAAATAATAATCTTATGAAAAACGAAGATAAAAATACGAGGTTATGTAACGCGTCCTTCGAATTAATTTTACAAAACTCAAATTATAACATGGAAACTTCCATTATTACTATAAAAAAACATCCAAACATTGATCTGATAACATATTAGTATACGAGGAAAGTGAAAAATGTTGTAAAACTTTCGAAAGTATTTAAAAGTGAGGTTAAAGTCAATTATAAACAATAGAGGAATAAATTACGAAATTAAAATCAATAATACAATTAAAATGATGGATGATATTAAGCATCAAACTTATGCTTTATATTGTATAAATAAGAAAGTATCTAAATATTCCAATCGTTAAGTTATATACCAGGTTAAGTTTTAAAGAACCACATATACCTATTCCCATGGAAATTTCCATTATTACTACAGAAAATAATCCGAACATTGACCTGAATAACATATTAGTATACGAGGAAAGTGAAAAGTGTTGTAAAACTTTCGTTTTTAATGATTATCGAACGTATTTAAAAGTGAGGTTAAAATTAATTATAAACAATGGACGAATAAATTAAGAAATTAAAATCAATAATACAACGATGGATGATATTAAGCATCAAACTTATGCTTTATATTGTATAAATAAGAAAGTATCTAAATATTCTGATTGTTTAAATGATATACCAGGGCGAGTTTTAAAGAACCTCATATAATACCTATTCTCATGGAAATTTCCGTTATTACTACAAAAAATAATCCAAACATTGATCTGATAACATTTTAGTATACGAGGAAAGTGAAAAATGTTGTAAAACTTTCGTTTTTAATGATTATCGAAAGTATTTAAAAGTGAGGTTAAAATTAATTATTAACAATGGACGAATAAATTAAGAAATTAAAATCAATAATACAACGATGGATGATATTAAGCATCAAACTTATGCTTTATATTGTATAAATAAGAAAGTATCTAAATATTCTGATTGTTTAAATGATATACCAGGGCGAGTTTTAAAGAACCTCATATAATACCTATTCTCATGGAAATTTCCGTTATTACTACAAAAAATAATCCAAACATTGATCTGATAACATTTTAGTATACGAGGAAAGTGAAAAATGTTGTATAATTCTTGTTTTAACGATTATCAAAAGCGTTTAAAAGTGAGGTTAAAGTTTATTATAAACAAAAGAAAAATAATTTACGATCGTTAAAGTGATATACCAGGGCGAATTGTAAAGAAGCCCATATAAGACCCATTCCAATGACAAAAATAGAGAATATTAGACAATAATACGCGCGTTCAGAAAAATCCAGCTAATTATTGACATTAGATCAAATATTTAGTTTGATTTCGACTATTGCCAGTGACAATTCGCAATGTTTTTTTTTCAAATTTGCAATTTTGAAAATCAATAAATTTATCATTATTCCATTTCAACCTGAACATTATTGTCTATTATAATACTATAGATGGTGATTAACCTCCATGGGGCAAACTTAAACTAGCACAAAATATCTGAAAACGTCGTACTGTAATGGTCAACAAATCCCCCCAGTCGAATATATCTATAGAGGGTGTCTCATTAATGACGTCGATTAATAGTAGTCTTAGAATCGACTACTTAAACTTACTATGTATAAATACCAAACAAAACTAAATATTGTCGCGCGTGCGAGCTAGATAGCTCCGCGGAGATCTGGTCGCTTCGTTGTCCCGAGACAAAATCAACTTCTCTTGAATACAAATCGTCTCGCTTGGGCTCGTTTAAGTGTATTGGTTTTTCTAAAACGTGTCCCAAGAATATCGGACTGAATTAACTGTTAGGAGATTATAAAAGAAAGGTGACTAGGATTTCTCCAAAAAAAAGGTAATTTGCAAATCAGAAGTGGAAGGATTTATGTTTTATTGAGAAAGAAGTTCGGGAAAATGCGTAACTATATTATGTATAGTCTCAGTATTAACTCAACTTTGAGCAAGGGCTTTGAAATCTCGATAAAACAATTCTTTGGACTCAGATGCAAAAAAGCAACAATTTCGCCATGGATCTGAATAATTAATAATCTGACGGTACGAGGTCTAGTCTAAGTGCTTTTATTCAGCGTAATTTTCGCAGTATGTGGTTTAGCATTGTCCTGTTACAACTGGTTAACTAAACATGAATATTTATCTGATAAAACCTCATACATATCCACTATATAACTCGGCATTGATAGGTCGACCGTATGGGATAATTTCGAAGTACACTAAACCTTCATAATATCACATTTTAGTTCAAAACGACTTCTGATAATTGTCCTTTGTCCAACAACTGATTTTCTATATACAAATTGTTCAGATAAAATCTTCTACTGGTTTCCTTATAACCTCAATATCCCATCCAGGTGGACGACCATCTTCAAGCGTCATCATTAAATTTAGGTGAGGAATTTTCTAGTTTTTATCACATTCGCAGTAAAAATTTGTTTCGTAACTTCTCAAGAAAAAGTATGTCGGTGCTTTGGCATCTTTCCCAAAAAAAAAATGTATGCCTACTCAAAGATATTGCTATTTATAAGAAATTTTGGCACAACGTTTCATCAGATATATAATCATCCACGATGCGAAACGTTCATTGTTAATACAGGGTGATTGATTAAGATAAAGTTCAGTGCTTTTGACATTCCCACTACGATAATATAGGGTCGTGATATGATTTACGGGGTATTTTAAAAGTTGTAACCAATTTTTCCATAAAAATCGTAACAAGTTCAAAACCCAGTAGCCTAACCTAACCTAACCTACAATGTGAAAGAAATTCAAGTATGAGGATCCGACGAGGCGAAAAAGTTGATTCAGAAGTGTATTTCAAAAGTAAAAAAAATCAACTGGAAAGTTTTGGTATCGTTATTCAGCATACATTTGTCCTTTTGGAAATTCTGTAACCGCCAAAAGAGTGTGTTAGTGTAGTTCTAGAGGAAAAAATATCCTGAAGGAAATTATGTGTTTTGGCCAGATATGCCAGGAACGTAGTGTAAAGTGCAAGGAATTTAATTGAATCTTTTTCTTATTTACTGTTACAGGTTTTGGGAATATTTCCGTTCATTTCTCCGAGCCATTTTTATATGGGAACGGAGTTGATGAAAGGTATAGCTGAACACGGTCATGACGTTACCATGTTGACTGTATTTGAAGATAAAAACTTACCAAAAAACGGTTCTTATAGACAAATTATCCTCGATAAAGCTTTAGCAGATCAACAAAGTAAGTCATGATACTATTTTGAGATTTATACAAAGATTTTTAAACATACAGTTTATGGCCGACAATTCCTTCCTTGTTTTTTTTCTCGAACTTTTTAATGTTGCGGAATCGGTGCCCTTTTACGCCTTTTTTCGTGAATAGAAGTCCCCAGTCAAGCCATGCCATCTTTACCCAAACAATTTTTAACCTAGATGGCTGCTTATCGTGTTGGAAAAACCTGTTTTCTGTCTGCCACATAAACCTTTCTTGATGTTAACTGTTCCACAATTTGTTTTAATACTTCCAAATCAAAGGTTTGATTGACGTTGTCTTCAATTCTGGGTTATAACCATAGCACCATGACTTATCACCAGTAATGACATTTGACAGAAAATCTGAATCAGTTTGAGTACTTTTGAAACTCAATCTTCTTTCGGATTGTCATTCGCACCACGAATAACAAGCTTCGCAGCAACCATTTGCATTTCCAAATATTCTAAACAGAGCTTCAAGATAACTAGGCGTCAACAAGGTCATTCGTTCATTCTAGTTTTTCCCATGGCATCATTTTTGATGGCTGTTTTCAAAATTTTAAAACAGTTTCAGCAGCATCTTAACCAAGTAGAAAACAAAATTCAACAGCTGTATGTTACAGCGCTGGCAAATAAAAACATACAGAAGAGACCACGGCGTTATCCCAGACAGTACTGATCTGCTGAGCCGGGAAAAGAACGGAAAGAAATTTCTAGACAGACAGCTTTTCCTGCACTTATTCAACCCCTGCTTGACTTTCTCACTTTCCTCGATGTTGGAAATCAGCCAACACCATCACGTTCTCATTCCCAAACTCGGCAAAGACTCTACAAGACTGAAACTTACCTCCCCGTCCTGGATAAAGTCTTTGAACGCTTGATCAAAAACAGAATATGGGAATTTCGTACTGATCACAATAAAACTACAAAATTTCCAATTCCGATTCAGACTCAAACACTTAAAACACAACCCCATCACCAATTTTCTCGTCGTAACCAAAAACATTTCTCAGCCGCCATTTTTATGTCCGGTAACTTTTCTATCGAGTCTAACACGCTATGTTAGGAAGCTTCTGAATATCCAACTGCCATTTCTGATGATAAAATTGATATATTCATATCCCACTGCTATCAAAATTGATTCTCAAACATCCACTTCTCTGACGGTCCATTTATGAAGGGACGACATCGCATTAATTGCATCAACGTTCAATTCTAAAAGCTCTTGACCCAATTCTCAGATTGGTGCTGAAAATGAAGACTGACTTTAAATTCTCAGAAAACATAAGCTATCGTCTTAAACATACCAATAACTATGAGCTAAAGACTTTTACCACGAAATCGTGATTATCCTCTGCTTCAGCTTCTAGCAAAAGCCTACGAAGTACTCTCAGAAAATAACATCGGTAATTCCCGTCATCAGTTGCTAACCGTTCCCAAACCCCACGTCTCCAATCGTCGGTATTGCAGATTTTCTGCTGTTTTTTTGTAACCTGGTGAACCAGATCATCAGCCAAATGGCCGACGTACGTCTAATAAGCTCACCCAAAACTTTTTTTGCTACCATTATATCAGTTTTTTTTCTTTTTACCTCTCGCCTCTATCTCTTTTAATTGTTTCAGCGATGCTCCAAGAAGTAACACAAATTGACGACAAAAAGATGAAGACTCCTCTAACCGCTTTGAAGATGTTCAATCGCTTCGGTTCAGTTGTATCCGAAGCGGCATTCAACGATCCAAAACTACAAAAAATTCTCAAATCGAAAGATAAATTCGATTGTGTCATCGTTCCTCAATTTACTTTCGAAGCGATCAAAGCTATAGCCGCGCATTTTAACACGCACCTCGTCGTATTTTCAATTTTTCCGGCGAATACTTTCCTTAATCATTTCATCGGGAATCCGAGTTTACCTTCCATTAACACGGAGATGGTGTTGGGTTACGTGCACGAAATGAGCTTTTTACAAAGGTGTCTCAATACTTTATTCAGCGTGGCTTTTTATTTGAACCGACAATTCATTCTTTATCCCGAACAAGCGGAGCTGGTCCGCAAATACATCTCCAAAGATTTGGATTTATACAAGATACAGTACAACACGTCTTTGTTTTTGATGAACGCCCATCCTACGATTAACACCGCGACCAGCTCAGTACCTAGTATGGTGGATATAGGTGGTTTCCACATCAGACCTCCGAAGGAATTGCCGGACGATTTAAAAGAAATCTTCGATAAATCTAAACACGGCGTTATACTTTTCAGTATGGGAACAAATATGAAAAGCGCTAATTTCCCCAAACAATTGAAAGATGATTTGTTCAAGGCATTTTCTAAAAGAAAAGAGACGATCTTGTGGAAATTAGAGGAAGATATAACAGTTGGAAAACCTCCAAATGTGATTATTCGGAAACGTTTTCCTCAATCTGATATATTAGGTAAAAACGACACAAATCGATAAAATAATAGCTTTGTTCACACTCCCCCCTCTATTTCAACGATGATAATTAGACAGATGAAATTTGGAGCGTGAAAATCGGTGACGTCCCCAAGTAATTTAAGCGCTAACTCGTGATTTTCATATCCATAACTAACTGTTACAATGTACCAGCTCGTGATCGTGGTTGTCATGAATTTTAGACTACTCCTCGGTAACTTGGAAAAAACGTTCCAACAAGATGGTGATCCCCGTAGATGGATTGGACTACACGGTCTAATAGAATGGCCAGTTCGGTCACTATCTAACACCTTGAGATTTTTTTCTGTAGGGTTACCTTAAATCTAAAGTTAATCTATAACTCCTGACAGTATGGACGTTTTAAAACAGAGAATTGTTGAAGAATTTTGGTTATTTTTCCTAACAAATTTTATCGAGACAAGATTTTAAGAATTGGTTGTTTTTTTACCAGAAAGTAACATCGTAAATCCAAAAAAAATGTATGATCTATGATCAAGGTCCCATACAATATTATTGGTTTCATTTACATGGGAAAGTCACCGATGCCTTGAGTGCTTTTTACGCTCCAAATTTCTCTCCCTAGATTTTCATGGAGAATGGAGAGATAAAAAGTAGAATTAGGTAGTTGAGGTTGGAGAGGTCAACCGGAAAGGTAAACCAAGACCAAGATGGTATGATCAAGTGGGTGAAGATGTAAGGATACTTGTTGGAGAAGTAGACATGGCTGAGGATTGAAAATTATGGTGGCAACTTGGATTTGAGTGGCCACAGTAGTAGGTGTTCATACAAGAGAACACCCCGCACTTCCTAAGCAAGTGCCGAGTTATACAACAGGGAACAGCTATGAAGAAGGCGAAGGAACACTCGAATTAGAAGACGAGAGTGTATAGCCATCAGCCTAACTCTTAACAGAAAGATAAGACCTCCCAGAATCTCCCAAAAAACTCAGGAGAGAAAACGCGAAACTGTGGCGTGAACGAGGATGATGATCTGTCTAAATGACAGGGGATGGTGTGTCCAAATTTCATCAGTTTAATTATCACCGTTGAAATGAAAATTGAGGAAAAAGGGGCTTTCTTCGATTCAGATAAGGGACAGATGATTTCTGTTTTAGCACATCCGAAAACTAAGCTTTTCATTACGCACGGAGGTTTTTTAAGTACCATCGAAACTATTTATCATGGAGTACCGGCCGTAGCTATACCAGTCGTCGGTGATCAGATTTTGAATAGTAGATTAATAGAATCCATGGGCATGTCGACTACTGTAAATTTCGCTAAACTTGACGAAGAAAGTATAAGTGCTGCTATCGAGGAAGTATTGAGTAATAAAAAGTGAGTACTTGTACGTACTATGCCGTTAACTCGTGGACTCGCGGGTGCTAAAATCTTGCTTTATATATTAAAAACACTTTCTGGATATTTCGGAATCTCGAAATTTCTAGAATGCCGTGAACAAACCAAAATTTTCTCTATATAAAAAAAAAGATATACAGATCTTTAAAAAGACGTACTTAGCGCGTACGCCAAGTTTTAGCTTAGATAACATATTAGAACAGGACCGGCTTCACGAGTATTTTCTCGTTCTCATCGATAAACGCGGTTTTTATTTTAATAATTGTTCCGCCACATTAATTTTAAGGAATTTTCTTTGTAAAAAATTGGTATTTTTACCATATTATTTCTAAATAATAGCTAAATGTCAAATTTTCTATACTAAAATTAATCACGAGTATTCTAACCTTAATGCTTCAAATTGTCATTTGTCATTTTAAACAAGTTGATTTTAGCATAAATTCAAAATATTTATGGTTAACAAATGTCGAATTTCATTTTGGGGTGGAGGAAATACAATAATAACACTTTATAATGTACAGGGTATAGTCGAGAAGACATGTCAAAAAATTGATAATCACTTGACGACACCATACCAATAAAATATTGTAAAAAACGGTACGGAGCTTAAGTCACGTGACGAATCGATGGCAAATAGACATAATCGTTAATTATACTGTGACAATAACTGAAACATCTAAAACCTAATTCATTGGTTAGTTAATAGATGTAGCCACCCGCTATAAATGGCGTTTGCCTGTGTACCCGTCTAATTACCAGAGATTCAAGTATTTCATGTACATTTTTTTGTTAATCCATTCATCCAATCGGCGCTACTGTCCTTGAAGAATCTTGACCTTCCAGATAACTGTCTTCCATTCTTCTCGATTATTCTAAACACGCATTCTGGTGACCAGTGATAAATGATAAAATTTGACACTGTTTATAACAACTAAAATTCGCGGATAATAATGAAAACACGTTATTTCAACGTTTTCAAAATTATAGCATCCATTTATCGATGTTCCGGATAGCGAAAATTATTACTTCCGGTTTTATTCGATTGATTTTTGAACTGGATATTTGAAATAAATGAAAGATTCCAATCCGTGAACGCATATTTTTAGGAGATGGAGGTTTGGTTGAATGAAGAGTCCACGTTTTTATTTATTTAACTTTTATTTACATTCGAATTTGGAGCTGTCGTTTCGGATCCATTTTCTGTGTTTCGGTTCACTCTAGCTTCGATTAGGTTAGGTTTACTTTGATTTGGTTAGGTTTATTTTAGCTTCAATTATGTTAGGTTTACATTAGTTTCGAATTGGTTGGGTTTACTTTAGCTTGGTTTTAGGACGGTTTACTTTAGCTTAGTTTAGGTTCGGTTTAATTTGAAATCGATTAGGTTAGGTATACTTTAACTTCGATTGTTAGATTTACTTTAGCTTCGAATTGGTTGGGTTTACTTTAGCTTGGTTTAGGACAGTTTACTTTAGCTTAGTTTAGATTTAATTTGAAATCGATTAGGTTACGTTTACTTTGGATTCGATTAGGTTAGGTTTACTTTAGCTTCGATTAGGTTATGTTTTCTTTGGCTTCGATGAGTAAAGTTATTTGTTTATTTACAAATCTAATTATTGGTAAAATCGGAAGAACTAATTTTCGACAAATGGATTCGGCGACTCCAAAAATTCCAAATTATAGTTGTGTTTTTTTTATGATTTTGCACCGGGAAGCTACGAAGTTTATTTAAGTATAATTTATATTTTTCACTTTTCACATAGTTGAATTTCATATGTCAAAAATATTCAACTTTACCCTCGGTAATCAAAACGTATAACCTCCCATTAGTTCTACTTCTTCCGTATCTTTTTTACGTTTAATTAGGGAAAGAGGCTAAATTGGAATTTTTGGAAACGTTGTTAATATTCATACTAAACACACTGTTTACTTTTACACCACATCAATATTCATAATTACTCTATTACAAAATAAAGCGTTTATTCAGTCTCTGAAGATGATAATTTGGTTATCGAAACGTGCGTCAGACAGTGTAATATGAGTAGTGGTGTAGACAGTGTGTTCATTAAGGTAACAGGTTAATATCGTTCCATTTTTTATTTATTTTTGTAACAGATATGCAGAAAACGCGAAGTTTCGTCGAGAATTGTACCACGATAGACCGAGGACACCTTTAGAAGAAGCTGTTTATTGGATAGAATACGTTATTCGACACAAAGGAGCCCATCATCTTAGAGTTAATTATTTGAATCTCTATTGGTTCCAGTTTTATATGTTGGATGTATATGCTTTCTATTTTACCGTTATTTTCTCTATTTATTATATTATAAAGTTGTTGATAAAAAAATTGTTTTCGAAAAAAAAGACGGTCGGTAGCAAAAAGGAGGATTAAGACTGTATTCGATTTATGTGAATAATTACAGTTATTTTTTTTTACCAATTCGTTTTATTTACCTAAATAAAGCTATGGATGTCAAAATATTGCTAACTCACCGAGAGGTTGTTGATATGTTCTTCTTTTTGATATTACCGATATCAAAATGTTGTCAGTTGTTCACGGTAGAAATCCTGAACGTGTTCTGTCATCAAATTCACGCGCAGTTTGAAATTGGGCGTTCGCGGTGTAAAATTGCTAATCGCACACGCATCCGCCTTCGCTTTTCCCCACCACTTAGCAGCCGTTTGTCTCTTGGGAGTTTCTAGGGAATACCCACAGAGTTTAACGCTTTTGGTATCGTTGTTTTCGGTTTCTGGTTGAATTATTTATGTTAATGTGTCTTGACGTATAGTTTTTAATAAAGAAAATAATATTCACTGATACCATAACTTCGACGAAAGGACGTTACAAGGTATAATAAACAATTTTGCGTATAATCCTCGTAACATAGGTCCAGGATAATGATAAGATATTGTAGTCTTTAACCATATATTATTATTACATTGAGAAATACATTTTTTTTAAACAACAACTGTTCGAAGTGAAATTTTCGTGGATTTGTTACATTCACAAAATTTTTTAGGAAGATAGATTTCGTTCGAACGGTATAAAGTAAAAAAAATAATTTCTAAAATTTAGAAAATAAAAATAAAAAAAAAATTCCAAACTAAATAAAATCTACATACATGCCACTATTTGTAAGAATCCGAGTAGTTAAGAATAAAAAATAATAAGTATAGTTCGATACTCATTGGGATAAATATTTTTTTTTAATACTTTTTATGGACGTTGTATACTGTCAACGAAAATTATATAAATAGCTGTCTCAATTATTAATAAGCGTAAAATGTTTGAACGTTGAAACAATCGAGTTCATAGTAGTAGCGAATTGATTTAGGATAAAATAAAGTTTTGGATTTTTTTTTTCAATATAGTCAAGGTGATCGTATAGGAGAATCTAATAAGAAAATATGTTGAAAAATTGAAAATGATTCCATAGAGAACCAAAACTAGTTATTCAATAAAAAAATTTCAACGTGGATTGAACTGTTTGATCGGTTTTTTTCTATTTTCGTAGTTTTTCAAAAATTCAAAATAAAAATTGGACTTTTCATAGCACTTTATGATCTACACATTTTATTTGATAACTTTTCTCAGTGTAATCTGTATTTCATGATGAAAATTTGCTTTTTCTCGGCTCCTTATAGTTTTGCACATTCTGTTGTGCCCATAATTAAAACCAAACATAATATACACACTAAAAAAACAAACCTAAAAATAAATCCTCAATTCAAATTTCAAGCCCTTTTATAATAAAAAAAAGAATAATTTGACGAAAAAATCCCATTTGAACGAAATGTTTTACGTTTTTCGTAGATTTACAAAATTTCAAAATAAAAATTGGACTTTTCATAGCACCTTATCATTTTGCACATTTTTTATTGGATAACTTTTCTAAGTGTATCTTTTTTTACCAACTAATTAAAGGAAAACGCAGCATACACACTGAGAAAACAAACCTAATTTATTTTAATTTCAATTGCAAAGCCTTTTATTATAAAAAAATCTCATTTAGTCCAAATTTTTTCTTACATTTTCAAAATTTCATAATAAAAATTAAACTTTTCACACCACCTTAAAATTTTGTACATTTTATTGGATAACTTTTTTCAGTGTAATCTGTATTTAAAATTTAAAATTGGATATTTCATAGATCCTTATAATTTTGAACAATTCATTGAAAAAGTTACTCAGTGTATTCTGTTGTACTAATAATTAAAACTAAACGTAACATATACACTGAAAAAACAAACCTAAAAATTGATTTATTCAAATTTACAGTCCTTTGATTATAAAAAAATTATAGATGAAAAAATCTCATTTGATCCAAATGTTTTCGTAGATTTTCAAAATTTCAAAATAAAATTTGGATATTTTAAGCTCCTTATAATTTTGTACATTTTATTGGATAACTTTTCTCAGTATAATCTGAAGTTCAAAATTAACATTGGATTTTTCATAGATTCTTATAATTTTGAACAGTTTATTGAAAAACGTTTCTCAGTATATTCTGTTGTACTAATAATTAAAACCAAACTAACATACATACTGAGAGAACAAACCTAAGAATTTCAAATCCAAAGTCTTTCTAAAAAAAAATAATTTGATATAAAAATGTTTTTTATCAAAGTATTTTCGTCAATTTATCAAAATTTCAAGATAAAAATTAGATTTCTTAGGTTCTTACACATCTCATTCGAAACAGTTTCTCAGTGAATTTTGTACTTCAAACTGAAAATTTGATATTTCATAGCTCCTTATAATTGCATCATATTTTATTATTGGAAAACGTTTCTCAGTGTATCTCTACCAACTAATTAAAGGAAAACGCCACATACACACTGAGAAAACAAACCTAAGTCCTATTTTTAAAAAAAAAATTGATTCGATCAAAGGGTTTTTGTAGATTTTCAAAATGAAAATTGAATATTTAACAAGTGTCTTATAATTTTGTACACAATTTTTCTCAGTGTATTCTATTGTGTACAGCTCAATTAAAAATTATGCGTCTCAGTTAATTTTCGGGCCTATTTTTCCATTCAAAGTTAATTTTATTTTTGTTGATAGTTCGGATTTAAATTTTGTAAAGCACAGGGGTGAATTTAAACAAAGAAATGTAATTTAAGCCAAAAATTTTGATCAGATTGAATATCTTTAAAATAAAATATTCATCTAGAAAAAAAATGGTCCCTTGTCGGCTTGATAACTGAGGTTAAATAAAATAAAAACGTTGCTTGTCATTCTACAAACTGTAATATTATCAAGTTGGTAGTAATAGTCATGTTAGGTTATGTTTTTAAATGTTTGAGGTTATAAAAACATCGCTAATTGCCTGTTCAAAAAATATTGAAGTTTTTACTAATCAATTTTCATTTTTCATGTTAGAGATTAGATAAACTTCAGTGTTAATTTAAACAACTTGTCCAACATATGAAAATTAAAATTTATAACCAACTTACTGAGATATCAAGTTGGTAATGATAGTTCAATTAAGTTATATTTGAGGTTATGAAAACGTCTATCAAAAGAAATCATTTCAGTTAATTGTAATGGTTGATAAATTAAGTTGTTTCTATAATTTTGAGATTAACAAGAGTTTTTTCTTAAAAAGTGTATCAAATACAAAAAAATCAAAATTATGATCAAACCATAGGTAAAAATTTGAAAATCAAGTCAATTCTAATAAAATCTTTTTGACAAAAATATTAAAGTTTTTAATAATAAATTTGCGTTTTTTTACATTAGAGGTTAGATAAACGTCAATGTCAATAGTCAATTGAAAAAACGTGACAACATAAAAAATCTAAAAGTTATTACTAACTTACAGCTATATCATTGAGTTGGTAGATAGGTTATAAAGACCAAGTCACCTGTCAACTTAGAGAATGTGCCAAATTTAAACACAAAAATTGACCATTTGATGTACCAAACTTTTAGAAATAATTTAATTTTAACCAAATCTACCAAAATCACCAAATTTATCGTTATAAATATTTTGAAAAACTGTTTCATACGTTCAAACATTATATTTCATTGAAAAATTTTCATCGAAGCTACTGCCAACATAGTTTTAAAGTAAAAAAAACAACGTTCATAATCTCGGTCTAATTTCGGTAACGTATACTTACCAAAAGACAAATAAGACCGAATAACAACATTTAGATGTTAATCTTTTTTTGTTAAATATACTTTTCTTTTAAATAACAACTTAAGACATAGTTTAGCTAACTATATATGTACAGGTCGAATTATTTCGGAACCAATTTTTTTTTCATTTCTAAAACATTTTCCTAAGCAAAATTCAAAAACTAAGTACATCTACCCGGCGTTCTTCAACTTGCGATAAAATATTTAGTGTGTGCAAATTTTCAAGTAAATTACATACACATTTCCCCCCTTTTTTATTCATTTATAGTTGAATCCAACAAGGAATGTTTACATTAAGATATGAGATTGATTCGCAAACACTAAATGTCACAGCCAGATTATAATTCGATTCAAAAATAATTCGAGCTCAAACAAACACAAATTTTCGATCGTGCGTGCACCAAAATTATAAATTTCCAAAAGAAAATTTGTGCGTAGCAAATATCCCTCGATTCCAAATTGAAAAATGTCATTATCAACAAAATAATTTTATTCCAGAAATATATAAAACCATCATTAAAAAATAATAGAAACTCGAAAATTTTTTATCAGAGCGCAAAATTTCCACGTTTAAGAAGAAAAATATGCGCCAAAATGTCCAAAAATAATCAATATTTGAACAAAAAAAAGTAAGTCTAAAATTGGAATACTGAAACTGGAGGGGGATTTGTGATTTTTTTTTATTAGAAGGGGGGCAAAGATCTGGTATGTGAGAGAAAGAGGGTCGAGGGGGTTTAACCACTCTTAAACAACAGTATCGCCACCTGGCCTAGATAAAAGTAGATAAAGTGGCGGGTCTCGTGGGTCACGTATGATCCGAAATTTCTACCGACGATACAATGCCATGTTGGATTGTACTTTTTGTCGAATTCCTTCTTAATGTATGCCGCAATATCCTGAAATAAAAAATATATATTATAAATATATATTTATGTTACAAAAATAGTTGTTTTTTTTATAATTTTTAAAAGACATATAAAAATTATAAAAAAACTAATTTTAAAACAAAACAGACCTAAAATCAAAACGATTCAGAAACATAAACATATATAAAAAGTTTAAGATATCAAAGAAATTTACTTAAAACTGTACTCTATAAAAGAACTACAATGATAAACAATTTTGTGTAGTTTCAAGATATTTTTTTGTAAAAAAGCTCATTTAAATTAATAAATTAATCATCATCTAAATTCGACAACCCTTTAAGCCACCTCATTCACAAGCTCTTCCCTTACTGGCATTTATGAAGCTGAAACTAACGGCCACAGGAATCAGTGAAACAGAACCTGGTGCCAAAACAAGGCACTAGTCAACATTTTCGATGTTTCATGTAAAACAATATCAATTGATAAAACTCAAAGACAGATCTTCGGCTCTATTTTTGTGATTACTTTAGCACTTAAAGAAACTTTTTTCAATGTAAAAACTGAAAGGTATGCTCAAAGCTAATTGACTCTTCCTCCGAAACATCCTCAGATGTCAACCTATTAGTAAAAAAATCAAAATCAATCTGTATATTTTACAATTACTATCACCTCAAGACATTCACAAACACCTTTTTGAAAAAAAAAATAGAAAACATTCTCTAAGCTAATTAATTCTTCTCCTGAATCACCCCAAACGTTTATTTACAGATCTGCAAACTGTAAGGGGTTGTTTCAGGATAACTATTACTTCAAGACATTCTCAAACACCTTTTTAAATAAAAAAAAATAGAAAACATTCTCTAAGCTAATTAATTCTTCTCCTGAATCACCCCCAGACCTTTATTTACAGAAAAAAAGAAAATGTAAGCATCACACTGTAAGGGGTTGTTTCAGGATAACTATTACCTCAAGACATTCACAAACACCTTGTTGAATAAAAAAAAATAGAAAACATTTTCTGAGCTAATTAATGCTTCTCCTGATTCACCCCCAGACCTTTATTTACAGAAAAAAAATGGATCTGTATCAACCTGTAAGGGGTTGTTTTAAAATAACTTATTGCTTTGAGCATTTAGTAGTACTTAATCCCATTGAAAAATATAAGATATATGGGAAGCTCATTCGATTTTTTTCACTGAATCATTCTCGAAAAAAATAAATTAAAATTATCAGAATCAACGTGTACAGAGGTTGCCCAGAATAATCATAAACTGCCAGGTATAGAACAGAATATGATATCTATTAAATAACCCCATTGAAGGCAGATAATAACACCTTATTTGAATAAATTGAGATATTTTCTACAAAACAGGTCTGGTTAAAGTAGATGAAAAAATATCAAAATTGATTATGCACTTGATTTTTTATTTAATAAAATAAGTAGGAATCCATAACTACTGATAGCTGTTGCACAACTTTTGCTGTAAATAAATGTCTAAAGATGATTAAGGGAAACTATCAATAAGCTTCGAGCATGCCTTCTAATTTTTTATGGAAAAAAGTATTTCCCGAATGCCCTCAATAAATAATACTTATCCCAAAACAGCCCCTGTTCATGTTGATTCTTCTAAGTTTTTAGATAAATAAATGTCCAAAGATAATTCGGTGAAAAAAATCAATGAGCATCCAGCATGCCTTCTAATTTTTTTAGGGAATACCGTGTTCCTGAATGCCTTAAGCATGTAAAACTGATTTTAAAACAACCCCTGTATAATTTTCTTCTCAGAAAGGTATTTTTTCATGAATAAATGTATAAAGATGATTCAGTGTAAGTATAAATAAGTTTCGAGCATGCCTTCTAATTTTTTTATGGAATAAAGTGTTCCTGAATGCCTTAAGCAAGATATCCTGAAACAGCCCCTGTATATATTACTTCAGGGTTCCTCGAATTTCTTGGGAGCGTCTGAAGCAACAAAATCAAATATCAAGCAACAAATTATGAGCCAGGTCCGAAACGTTTACTCCAAAATGTCCCCCACAGCTTAATATAAATATTGCACCACTACTACCAAAGACAATCGTAATAATTCAAGTTGTTCCAAATCCTAGAATTGATGAGATAGTCATAATTTTCCCACACCTTCAAATGTTATTTAGACTACATTGTCTTTCCACAATAATTAAACGAATCAGAGAACTATTTGCACTAGATTTCTTTGAAGGCACCGAAAAAAAATTACTAATTGATGAATAAGATAGTTTCATTATTTCTAAGGTTATTTCAAATAACTGATGTATCCTCAAATAACAGCAAGAGAAACAAGACCAATATTTCATGTTACATGAAGAAAATTCTCCAAACATCAAATGAATTGTTCAATTAAAGACATTTACACCCAATCTAGCTGTCATGATAAAATTATTTATAACACCATAAATGACAAACAAAACATTTTAATTTCAAGTTATAATTGTTGAAAGTTTAGCTGTAGAAATGCATGTTTACAATTACGAGTATCTTATCATATAAGCCAGTTACAAATAATTTAAATTTATAATGAATCAATGCCGAATATCAAGGATATTACATCTACCTACATAAAAATATAACCAATTGAATAATCAAGATGTTAAATGAATATTAAACGAAAAAAATTCACATACCTTTTCAATATTGTATTTCTCAATCGCCTGAGTTGCACAGTCTACAGCATCCTGCTGCATATCTTCACTCATGTCGGCATTTTTAATCACTGCTTTACGGTCAGTCATTTTCGATTCCCTTTCGTTTGGAGTGCTTGACCTGCAATAATAAAAAAAAATTATAAATTATTGACATTAAGGTATTTATAACCTTTTTGTGTAAGATCGAATATTTCTTATTCTTACTATAGCATGGGCTCTAAGCTCGCCCATAACTGGTACAACTAAGAACCATGCTGTTTTATCAATAGATCATGACATATTTTCGAAATCTATCGTGCGATATTATAGGCAAAAATTGATTTTAACGTCCCACAATCCCCGATAAATCACATGCATTCGGTTATCGTTTTTATCATTAAAATTGAATTTATACTTACGTGAATTTTACGTTAGTTCACAAACTGAGAATTAAAAAAATGTGTGAATTGTCACTTGTAACGCTCTCAATTTTTTATTTTGTTGAATAATGCGATATTCAATTTTTTTGATATCTATCTACCCAGCTCGTGTGACCAACTGCCAAAAAATATACAAAATAACACAGCCCATTGGCTCGCGCTAGAGGGATCTGGCAGAGGTTTCTGCCAGAGGTCTCTGACAAAACGATTTTCATTGGATCACGATAAATACGATGCCAGTGCGGTAGATGGGGAAATAATTATTTGTTATAATATCTACAGCAGCGCCACATTTTGAATAAATATTAAATTATCAATTAAATATGAAAATTACGTATTTTTCCAAATATTATTAGCCTAGTA
Source organism: Diorhabda carinulata (assembly GCF_026250575.1). NCBI lineage: Eukaryota > Metazoa > Arthropoda > Insecta > Coleoptera > Chrysomelidae > Diorhabda > Diorhabda carinulata. The sequence goes on along the minus strand of NC_079472.1, from coordinate 16,235,701 downwards.
GTTAGTAAGAAGAATTCATTAAATATGTGTCTCCTAAAAAAATGTTTTAAAACATTTTTGTGACACTATTTGTTAGTATATTCGGACAAGAGGTGTCGGAATATCAAACAGAAATAATAAATTTCTTCAATTTCTTATTTCTTAGATCTTTTTATATGTTTCTGCTTCTAAATGTTCTTGATTTTAGATCTCTTCTGTTTTAAAATTAGTTTTATAAAGTCTCAAAAAGTCGAAATGTCAATTTATATCTGTCTTTCAAAAATTATTGAAAAAAACTAATAATAAAATAGAAGAGACCTAAAATCAAGAACATTTAGAAGCATAAACAGAAATAATATCAACCTTTTAGTACATTAAAGGTATATGAATAGTTTTCAAATAACATGTTTCATTTCAATGTTATTAATTTTTTTTATGTTTCTCAGTTTATTTTTGAGATTTGAACTGAAAGTATAAAAGTACAATATGGCAGTATCAACAAAAATATATTTTCCCCGACCACAAAGGAATACATGATAAATAATATGGATTAACATAAATTTTGTAATAAACTCTATAGAAAAGAATACGTAAATATATTTTGTTAATGATAGATGGCGCAGCTAGCGAAAATAGTGTAGAAGGTATGGTATCCACAATACAACCGGTCAAGGAATAGAAAGGTCTACTACATTTTCTGCACAAAATCCAATTTTGTGACGTCACAACTACGTCAAAAGAGTAGTGATATTATAAAAGCTTTCTTCTTAGTGACATTGATCAGAGTAATGGTCATTTTAATTTTGAGTTAATTTAATTTTTTGGGCCTGTTTTTCACTTTCATGTTTATTCACCTAACGAAGTTATTCTTATAGTATTTGTTTAAATTTAAATTTGTGACTTCAGAAGACAATGTGACAGATTTGGTTAGATAGACCGTCCTTGACAATCGATCACCAAATTTGATAAATCAAATTAAAACGTCAAAGATTATTTGAATATTAGTAAAAAGTATAAAGTTCTTAACGAAAATGAAGATGTTATTAGTTTAAACTATAAAATTTTAAAGGTTTATTATTAACAAATTAATTTATAGTTTTGTAATTGTGCAACAATTTATTCTGCCATATAAAGGTGCAATTCCATGTTGACGCTCGACGCTGACTTACAGTGTCAAATAAGGTGACGTGACTTAATTTTTATTGGAGCGCTACCTTAAATTATTGCGGTGTCAAAAATGAAAATCATAAGCTTCAAAACGCAGAAAAAACACTAAAATATAAATTCTGTTATTAAAAAATAAGTGATTGTGTTTTATTGAATATTCTATTTTAACGGTTAAACGATTTTTAGTTTTGACGCTGCATTAATTTAAGATGTCGCTCCAGTCAAAATTTGACGCCTTGTCCCAGCGTTGAGCGTCAACACGAAATTATACCTTAATAAATAAAAATAGGTTTTTAATTTATAACTTCTTTTTGTTCGTTTTACTCGTTTGGATACGCAGTTGATGCGAATTTTATAATTTTTTTTAATAAATTTATTTGTCGCTGAAACTTCTTTTATTCACCTCTTCAAAGTTCCAGTTATTTATATACTTTTACATCAATTTTGAAGAATCGCGTCTAATTTTCGAAATCAAATGTTAAAAATTATTCGAATATGAATGAATAGTAAAGAATTATAAACGAAAATGAAGATGTTATTAGTTTACTTCATAAAATTTCAACGGTTTATTTAATTTTAATATTGTAACTGCGCTGACATATAATAAATGAAAATAGGTTATCTTCCACCTCTATTCTACGCAAAAGGTATTGAAATATCGATTCTTTATATTTCTATTTTAATACCACTACCACCTCAACAAACGTTTGCTTTATATAATTTTTTTCTTAAAAACAATCATACACATGCATATAGTATATATATATATATATATATATATATATATATATATATATATATATATATATATATATATGGAAAAAAGCCACAACTAACATGCATCATAATTTGATAATTATCGTACCAAGTTATATTCAACTTTATGTCCTCAGAAAAGGATGCTTTTAAAACAGTACTCATTAACCATTTATATTCAAGGTATTGAGAGTTTTTGTGTATCTAAAAAGCAATAAAAACATTCACATTGTATTTGGTACATTTTAAATAGAATCTACAACGGGTAATGTGAAAAAACTGAATCTACTTAACTAAAAAAACTTCATGTAATAAAACACGTGACAAAATCATGCATATTATTGGTTTCGTTTTAAAAAGAAAGTGAAAGCGTGGAAATAATATAAAATGTACCTATAAACTAATAAACTCTGTCTTCTGCGCTATAAAATTCGTATTCAAAAAATGACACGCATGTGAGAGTGCCGAAAACGACGAGTTTTCACTTTTTATGCGGCTAGAGAGGAAAAATCGATGTTGGCAAGACACGGCGCAGTCGTCGAATTTGTTGTTTATTCTTCCACATGCAATAACACAACTTTTTATCACAATAAAGATAATTAATGAGTAAAATGTCTTTATTTCGTGTCTATGCAACGTTAAGATAGTTAGTAGCGTTTTCTTTATAGATTTTTACCCAATGATATATTTTGTGAAGCAGACAAAATAGGTAACAATGAATAATTTTGAAAGAAATGCATATTAGTGTTTAAATCTGGTAAATTATACATTAAAATGATAATTTCTGGAAAAAAAAATGTTAAAAATCGTCCTTAGTCTCTATTTGAAACAATCTCGTTATCAACAAAAATTTAATTATGAATAATTAGAGGTTATGTCGAGCTAGTTAGCAAAATGGTAGTGGACGTAGGGGGCTGAAAAGTAAAGAATTAAATACCCGTTAACAGGAGGCAAACCTCGCAAATTTTAAGTCGACTTATTATCATTTTATAGTTTTTGATAAAGCATAGCTTAGACTATATGGCTTCTTTGATCATATATTATAGGCACCTTACATACTCTTAGAAAGCTGAAATGCCTAGTCAAATCGCCGGCCTTCATGTTTTGTTCTTTGAATGCCTTTATTGCTTAGCTTTCAATAAAGGTCTTCAAAAGGGACAATAAAATAATAAGGCGTTTCTGCTTGAAAGACCTTATTATTCTGTTGCAAAAGTGTTAATTATATGTATTATAATTACTATTAGGGTCCATACATAAATAACGTCACACGAATTTTAGGACTTTAGCCCCTCCCTTCGTCCTTGTCACATTTTTATAATCCCCCTTCTCAAATGACGTCACACATTTTTTGAATTTATGCGTATATTTGAAAACAAACGAGAGAAAACAGCTATTTTCATTTTTTATATCAAATAATCTAATAAAATAATCATCAAATAATTAAACTAAGAAAATTATGTCACTGAGCAAAAGAAGTCACTGCGCCTGCGCATGCGATAGCACTTATCTAAGGTCTCGCTTACAGCCGACGCGCGAACAGTAAAAAAGCAAGCGAGGACTCGTAGACAATTATCTAAACCCTCCCCATTTAAAATTCTCGTGAATTTGAGTATCTCACACGCATCACAACGCCGCTCTAGAAGTTAAATTAGAGACATAATCTCATAGCGAGAATTATCAATAAATATAAATGAAGTTCGTAGATAAATTTCACGTCTTAGTATTTTGAATTTTAATATGTGACGTCACAAAACTTTTGATCCCCTGTCACTTGTCACACATTGTCATATTTCGGTGATACCCTCCCTCCCAATTAACATGTGACTTAACCCCTTATTAAGCCAAGTTGTCATTTTATGTTATCTCTGACTGACTGACTCTAGATCCAGTGCAAGCAGTACAGTGAAAACTAGATCTCTTGCACTGCTACTAATAACAGCAACACTAGTGCTGGTTCTGCTACAAAACGTTTTAATGTACACTTCCTGAATTAGTTCTCCCAATGCAGTTATTAAAAACAAACCTTTTTTACTGATGATGATAAAAAAGAAGTTAGAAGTTTTATAATGTGTGGCAGATGTAAATTTTTAATTAATGTAATGAAATGTTTTTCTTAATATTTAATAAAGAAACAGTAATGAGAGTTTAGGACATGTTATTTGTATTTAATTTGATTTTTTTTATGTTGAGATATTTTTGTATCTAATTTCAGTGCGTTGTTACACTATAAAAATTCTAAATAGTTTAATCTATGACCAAAGTGAGTTATGGCAAAAAATGATTTTTTTGCATAGAAATGTTCAAAAAACTTGATATTCTACATATAATTCCATTTCTATTATAACATTATTGTGTATTATAATAAAACTTAGTAGTTTGAATAATGGGATGCCACTGAGAGCGGCAGAATCGTTTGTTATTTCTTTCTTTCTTTCACTGTATATTTTGCTTTTTTGAATAAGAATAGTATTACAATATACAGTTTGTAATAAAATAAAAATTTATTGTTATTTACTGCTTAGATGTTAAATATTTCATTGTGATAATTCAAATGCTGTTTTGGTCTATTGGCTCACGGAGGGAATTTTAGGGAAACAGGATCTGAGGACAAGTTTTAAAATAAATATTAAAATTATTAGTAATTTTTAATTGGTAAATAAAATTATACTAAAAAAAAACAAATATTCATAAAAAGTTTTATTTTAATTTAATAAGGATGATACACAAAAAAGCTTTATAATTAATTATAAAAAACTGAAATTTGTATGTAAACAATTAAATTTACAACATTATATTTGTATGTATGTATATTTCGTCTATATATACAATACTGGATTTTATTGAAAAAATCATTTTACCAATTTTTTTTGATGATTTGAAATGAGTATAACTATAAAAATCTTATCAAAAAAATGATTTCAGAATTTAAAAGTTGTTTGTTGGAATTTACACTTTTATGGGGTTGATACAGTCCTGATGTATGTGAAATAGTAAAGTTACAATAATAGGAAGTTAACAAAAAATTTATACAAAAAAAGAAAATTTTGCAAGAAAATTATAAAACAAACATATAGAAACAAATAAATATACTCTCTTCAAAAAATTAACCTAATTTAAGAGTATCGCTAAAATCAATAAAATATTTTATTGTCATATTGATTTTCAACAATTATAACGATCAACCCAGTATGTGGATGTATTTGCTACCAAACCTTCACACTAGAAACAACCTACAAAGTATATAATTCAATGAAACACAACGGATTCAAACAAACTTTGATATTTATGTACTATTTCACAATGATAACATGCATAAGTTGAGGAAAATAAGACTGTAAACAAAATAACACTTTGTTCCTGAAATAGACTTGACCTTTGAAGACAAAATATACTCAATTATTACAATAGAATCAAATTATGTTTGTTTTTTATTAAAATATCAATATTTCGGAAAAATATAAACCAGTTTCAGAAAAATTACAAATTACCCTATGAACAGGTAAATATAAAACAAAAAGGGACTCAAACTTAGCAGAAAGTATTACAAAGAATAGAAAAATTATATGAAATGAAAAAAACCACAGAAATCTTCAATTTATACAAATTTAGCAATATCTATCACTTTGATACAATTAATTCCAAGTTTCAGATAAAAAGGAGAAATATTCAAATAAATAAATAAATAGAAGTAAATGAGGTGATGAAATTATGTAAAAAAAACTTTAAAAATGTTAAAGTTTAATATTTTGTACCATCAAAGTGCTAACCAAGGATGATGTTCCAATGATTCCTTTGATCTATCACCATAATCATATAAAAGTTCCTCACCAGGTCTTATATAAGTCTTAGCTGTTAGTATTAACCTCGGTATACTGTCGACCAAAATCGTTTTAGTTTGTAAGTTACCATTTCGAGAATGATTCACTAACCTACCTAATCTACCGGTTTCTTCTGTTGCATCAATACTAAAATTGAATAAACTGCAATCCTTTAACTCTATATATATATATATATATATATATATATATATATATATATATATATATATATATATATAAACTTACCAATAATGCTGTTCTTTAAATTTGAAATAATACATATAACATCCCATGTTTTCATCTTTTTCGTATCTTTGTTCACGTATGTAAGCTTCGTGTATATCAATCAATTCTCCACTATATTCTACTACAAACTCTCCCTTAACAAACTCTCTAGTCGCAAATACACCCCTACCTTTATTTTCGCTATATTTGACCTTAAATAATGTAATTTCAGAATAGATTAAAAAAATAATTATACTAGTTACCTCTAGTCCATCCTCAACACCTTTACGTAAAGCAAATTCTATAAGTCGTCTTTTTTCTTCTAAAACCTCTCGTTTAGTCCTCCTATCCGATTTTCTAATATTAAAATATTCCGTTAATTTGTGATTTTGCTCGGAAACTAGTTGTTTCTTTTTTATATATTTAGGTTTGATAATTGCTAAAAGAATTGCTTCATAACCTATACAAACTAAATATGTAATTTGTATTTACCTCTAACCATCCTTATTTTATGTAATAGTTTAAATCAAACAAATAAACATATTATTTCTTTAATACTTATATGTTAATATGCATTACCGAATATTAAATGCATAAATTTAAAGTATTTTCTCTTTAAATTCATAATATACGTAAGTATTTAAAAATATGGAAGACTCTATATTATTATTGTTTTTAGTTTCTCTTATCTTGTGTACACAATTGACAGTATAATGGCAGATAACGCGCCTTGTGATTTCGGAAATGCATATCCAATTTCCGTTTAATCTTGTCTTACTTCAATCTAATGTTTAAGAAAAGGATAAAGATAGAATATAAATAATGCAATATATAATTCAAGATTGGTTAGATGATTGATTTGTCATCAAAATTAACCAATCATAAACTATTCTTCGTAATTAAGCAATATTTAGATTTCAAATTTCATACAACTTTGTTGTTCAAATGAAATACATATTGAATATTATTATTAATTATTCATTCATAGTTAAAAATATATAATAACTGATCAGTGATCTGATCCCTACGTGTCGAAATACAGAAATATCTGGATAGGGGTTGTGACAATATATGTATGCGTCATAAGTTGAGGCTGGTCAAGAATTTGGATGCCAGCAATTCGTCGAGATTATTGTATTTGCAGAATAAATTGTGGCCTGTTGTATTATTAATACATAAGTGGAAAAAATATATATTTGGTATCTCAAATGTCAATCTCCAGAATATTTGAAATGAAAACTTCCACTAATGCTGTGTTTAATTAATACAGAAACATCTTACTTGTAACCAATCATTAACAAAATGGCGTCAGTTTCGTTTACGTTAAATGCGCCTATTTAATTGGAGAGAAAATATTATATAAATTGTTCCTTATTGAATTTTGGTTACCTTTAGAACTATTTCAATTTTGGGAACATATACGTTGTAAGAAAACCATAGATAAAGATAGAAAAAATGGAAATCTATTATTGGAAGAGAGAAAGAAAGTCCATCGGTTTACCACTTTCTATCGCTTTTAAAATAGGGACTTGCTATTTTCTTCCTTTCAACGTTATGGCAAATTGTATGTAGTAGAGAGATATATACAGTGGTTTTCCGATGCTCTTTTTTTCTCTACCAGTTTCCTTAAACAAGTTCTCTATCTTTTATATTAACTCTATGAATCAAACACGATCCTTAGTTTAAATTTGGCGCCGATATATACGTCAATGCACTGAAATAAGTTAACAAATGCTAATCGTGACGTCATTTTCATTGGCCAGGGTACTGATGAGTATATAAATCTTAGTACTGATGTGTATTTCGGAGTATATATCTGGAGTATGCTTTTCAACAGAATAAGGGCTCCGGGTCAGGGGTTTACTGTGATAACGGGAAATAAACAATAAACTATTTACTTTTTTATACATTTTGTTATGAATACTGTTTTTAGAAAGTGTCTAAATTATTAGAATGGATCAAGTAGTAGAAGAACTTGAAAATAAGGTGCTTTTCATGGTCCAACTCATACACAAATCGTTTAAATGTTATTCTTTTAGATGAAAAAGACTGATGAACGTATGGACACTTTAGTAGTTCAAGTAAGTAATATCGAGAACGAATTTTTCGTCGAAAATGTAGAACAACTCGAAGTAAATGATTTATTAAAATCGGTAGGAGAAGTGAAATCAAACTATCAAAATCTTCGTAAAGAAATATTGGAAGTTCAAGACCTCCAAAGGCAATTAAGTAGCTCTTTACACATACAACTTAAAGTTATGCAAGCACAATTCAACACTTTGAAGGAAAAAATCTCACAAACTCCTGCTAAATCAGGTCATTCTTCTAAGAGCGAAACTGGTAAAGGTCAATAAGGAAGAAAGGTATTTTCACAGCAGTTTAGCAAAATAAACCAATTGGGTACAAAACTGTAGAGGACCAGAATTCAAACAGCTTTTTGCTTATTTTTGTTCAAGTAGTTTCAAACTGAAAAAAAACCCATATATGATGGGTCTCGAAACGGATGTAGTTTATGCTTTTGACGTTCTTTTCCATTGTTAAAAATACTTTTTACATATGTAAATATTTCGTTCCTTAGTGAAAATATTCATTTAAATTCCACTTTTCTATTTAATAATGTCGTAATTTAATTGTTGGCTTTGGAAAATACATTAAATAAGATAAATTTCAGTTTTTATAAATATATTTTCTTCGGCGCATTTACATTTTAAATGTATTGAATTTATCTTGATACTTGATAAAAAATGGATTTTTTTGCACAATTCAAATTTAATGAATAAAAAACTAATTTAATAATATATGTGTTGCTAAACCTCAATTTGAAATATACTGGGTGGACCAAAATATTGATCTTTCTGCTATAGGTCTTTTTAATGACTTAAATAACTAAAATATAGTGATAATTAGAGCCTACCACAAATTGGTCTTAAAAAACGAAAAATTAATATTTTCAATATTTTTTCCCATTCTGTTAATTTTTCCGGCACATTTGAAATAATGGAATCCAAGTTCCTAACCTAACCTAAGATTTCAAAACTTTTTGTCGTTTAAAAAAAAATCCCGAAACCATTAATTCCCCGATTTGTCTTCAAAAACTGTACTTAAAAATTGTTTTCAAATAATATCTTTTTTTTTTCAGAAAGTAATACATACAAAAATGAGCAATTTGAAAAAAAATTTTTACAAATTAAAAAAATTATTTGATAAAAAATCGAAGAATTAATATTTTTTTACTGCCTCGAGAAAAAAATGAAATAAAAACCAAAATCTGATTGTTTTGTATCATCAATCAAATTGTAGGGATTTATATTTCTAGTTTCGATTCTTTCTTTCTTAGTTATTCGATAGAATTTGATAATAACAAGTCTACTGGAACCCAAGCGGTTTCGCTCATCATTTGCGATGATAAGATCAAAATTTAAGTGCACATTTGCATGCGATAATGTTAACATTCTTCATTTGAGCCCTTTCCATTAAAAGTCTATTACATGTAGAGATTTGTTCGGAAACACCAGCCATCTCACAAGTTTTTGAGTAATCATATTTTTACCAAAACAGAAAAAATCGAATGTCGAATTAGTACAACATATCGATCCTAGAAATCGATTATTCGATTTCAGATAATAAAACGTTATTATTTATAAATTAAAGATTGTTCATAGTGAGTGAAAATTTTTTTCAGCTCAATTACGTGTTATAATTACAAGTTTTCATATTGTCTGCAAACATTATTATCAGTTCAATAAACTAATTTCCACTCACTGTCACTATCTAGTTTTTTAATAAAAAATAAATATAAGGGGGTGTACTTCATCAATTCCTTTTTATTACATATTTATTTCCCCCCTAGACAGCACACAACCTCAAAAACTTTCATCCTGTAAACTTTAACGACATTAAGAATTATTTAAATAATCACAAAAGACATAAATCTTACTAAGAAATATTATGGAATAGTCAAAATGGTGAATTCAAATTATTGTTTTTCTTGTTCCAATTAGAGATTTATTCCTCACGATTTTTACGAATCTATCGTCTGTCGTTCCATTTTTCTTACGCTTACCTATTCACTGTTGTTATCTACGTCTGATGTTTGTAAATTTGTTTCCCCATACTACGTTCTGAAAACATCCATCGACCTTATTTGCTTTGACTACTTGTCATTTTACCTCGATTCTCCGTGTATATAACTGGTTATATCAATTCCAAGGTAACAAATATTTATCCTAACCTAACCAAGCAGGTTTCTTCTAATCACTAAGATATTTATTTCATATTCAATATATAGTTTCTCGAATCAAATATTCATTCAGGTTTGATACGGTACGAATAATTGTTAATTAAATTGTTATTAAATCATTACATATTGTTATCAACTTTCTTTTGTTGAAAAATGGTTTATAAGATCTGAAATTAGTACCACGACTTTTAGGTTAGATTCTAATCAATGCGAGTTAACAGCATCTAAATATCTCATTTAACTTCAAATATTTATTTACATTTGAAATAATTTTTTTATAAAATGAATTGAAAATATTTATTTTAATATTATCATTTAATTAAATGTTTTGGCTTTACCGCATGTTTTATTTTCTATCGTTTGATATTGTTGTATGTAGTGTTTGCATGTTGTATAGTGTGTTTTCAAAAATATCTGGCACAAATATCATCAAAAACATTCCCGTTAAAATTTTTTTGTTTCATTTTATACAAAACAGAAAAAAAAACAATTTCAAGTAATATTTAATATCTATGTTAAATGTTGAAAGTTTGTCAAGTATAAAAGTCAATTGAAGCCCTAGTTTACGTTCAGCATTATTTAACCCCTAGCCAACGTAAAGTTGAATCTAAAGTCAATGAAATCGTCAGCGCGGGCGCAAACATAGGGATTAATAGTTTTGTTCCAACCCATCAAAACACCGTACTTGGTACAGTAACGATTCTGCGCAATAGAGATTACGTGTTCCAACCCTTATACGAACGATTCTGTTTTGCGTTCCAAGCGACTTAGGTCTGTTGTGAACCGTTTCCATACTTGGTTGATACAAAAACCATGCATAGCCGGAGATTGCGCAGAAAATATCTATAAACGCTTCCAAGAACGGTCCAGACTAGCAGGTTGGAATAAACCTAATAAATAAAACTCATTCTGCTATATATTTTATTCCAATGTGTCATAAATTGACATTTGTCGTTTAGTATGCATGAAATGACTTTCACCATAGAGCATCGAACTCTATAAAGATTTATCAATTCGATGCCATAGAGTTAATTTTAACTCCGTGTTTTTACGTAGAATAAATATGATTGGTTGTGATCGGTTTTTTTCGTTCGTCTGTCATATTCATTTGGTCGTCGGCTTAGTACGTATAATGTGTTACATAATATTAACTGTATACTTTTACGTGAGTAAATACGATTGGTCGTGATGGGTACTTTTCGTTCGTGCGTCAAATTCTCTCCTCAGACTTTCGCAGAAACGACATCAACTCACTAAATCGCGGACAATGTTCGATTTGCTTCGTAGTTACATTAGGTTGACAATTTTTTTAAGCTGTTGTTATTTGTGGATATTCTAATAAACAAACTGTATAATTTGTTTACAAGAAACAAGAAAAAATTGTTATTAAACTTGAGAAAGGACGTAGTTAATAATTTCAAGGCTGAATGTGCCCAAAGTATGTATGTATTTTTATCGTTTTGTCAATACATTAATATTTTTGAATAGTTGGACGACGATGTATTATATTTGCATATAGATAATTCTATTTTTCTAAATGTTGTTTGATTAAGAGACGTAAATCGCTGTATCTTACAACTTACAAACTAATCATACAAGAAAAAATTGTACAAGTTGTGTAAGAGAATCTGATCAATTTCAACATCAACAAACAAAACTATACAGTATCTTTGTTATAAAGAAATTGTCTCCCAATTTGTACAATCAATGGTTTCCAAAATACAACAGGTTACCTCTTTCTGGGAGCAAGGTATCCACGCCAAGTCGAGAAAAAAAGCGACAGGGCCGTACCACACTTTTCTCGATTCTTTTTGGCCCCTTATAACTTTGTTGTTGATTAAACTAGAAGCCTGCATTTGTAGCAACTAAGTAAGCATTGTATCAACACGGTATATTTCAAATTTCATTCAATTGGAACCAGTACCTTAAGAATTATAACTAGTCAAAGTTCCTCACTGACCGATCGATCATTAAAACTTCTAGTAAAGATAGAAGCTTCAAATTTTGATTACAATTAGTTTTTAGTGTATTAATTACGGAAAAACTGAAATATTTAGCAATTTCAATCTAGTTTTCTAGATACATCAACTGTATAAATTACTTTGTAATCACATATGATCCACACGTTGGTTATTGATCACGAACATTGCTTGTGATAAACAAAGTCCTAAACACCAACCACAATCGCCCATCCATAGAATTTTTGGAACCGTTGGCGATATTCATATTGAATACACTGTTCACACCACCACTACACCGACACTCACAATTACACTGTTTAACGAGCGCTTCGATAAACTTCAGTCTCTGCAGACGATATCTGGTTATCTAAACGCGTGTAATTGTGAGTGTTGATGTAGTGGTGGTGTAAACAGTGTATTTAGAATCCACGTACTTGGCGAACGTTCCGGATCGGCAAACATGGCGGATGACGAGCTTGTGGTAGCTTTGGGTTGATTTATTTTTATTACAAATTCATGAAATAAAAATTACTGATCGTTGCTAAACGTGTGGATATATCGCAAATTGTTTACCGAATATTCTTTGATCTGACAAGAAAAACCGACACCGATGCCGAACACAAGCTTGTGGATGGGGCTTAAGGTTGAAATAAATAACCGTAGAGCGCACAGAGGTGAATGCGAGTGGGGCGCGCGCACCTGTGAATGCCGCCAAGCAAGCAGCAACCTCGCTCATACGCGCGACAGTCTTCGTGATGTTGAGATGTATCTAGAAATATTATTTTCGTTTAATATTTCGATTGCTATATTAATTTGACGACTTATCGATTTACTGATATTATTTGTTAACGGTTTGGACGCATTTTAAAATATATTGATAAGTATCAAGTACTTTGAAGTCCCGTTTATCTATTAATCGTATTCCTACACAGAAAAACTCAACCTCAACCACAATGGGTTGTTCCTAGATATACCTGGTGATGATTCGTATTTACTACTTTGATACCTGATGGATAAATTGTATTGTTTCGAATGAAAAATTATTTATTTAAGTACTTTTAACAAATTGGCAACCGCGTAAAGAGGTTTCTAAACGTTTGAAAGTTTCAATTTTTTGTTCCATCAATAGTCCAAATAATAAAAATGAGATCATATCAATTTTTTAAAAAACTATATCTATTTGTATTCTTTAACATAAATATTTATATTTTTTTATTATTATATACCATAAATTGCGGTTATAACTTGTGTAGATACAATAAAAATATACTAGATATTAAAAAAAATTAAGTTTGCAATCTAATATTTTGTTAAATACGTATTGGAATGAACTATTTAATAACTGATTGGATATTCCATTACCAGAAATAAATTTCCTTTCTCTAATTATTGTTTTTATAATTTTAAAAAATATTTTCTTCATGTGTCAATTACAAAATGGATATTTTTGTAGATAACACAATAGTTAAATATGAATTTAGATGGAACATCTATTTGCTCAATCTTAGGCACAATATACACCTTTCATATATATATATATGTAACTTCCTATACAATTTTTAGCACAATAATTAAATATAATAACTACCTATCTGCATAATGTAATTAAAACCACCCTATTGTTTTTATAAATATACTTTTGTTGAAAATTAAACACGATTTAAAATTTTAGTGTTTTTTAATCCACCCTATATACATCTAGTAGAAATTGATCCAAAAATCATCTATATTTTAATAATAATATATAATATGCTATTTATTAATAAAAAAAAATTTTTATTTCTAAATAATACTGCATGCTAACATGTTTTATAATTATTGCATAACGAATATTAAAAATTTTACTTTAATAATGTGGAAATGTATTACATTATATTACATTATTAAACTCGTAATAAAATATAATATTTATTATCACAATTTCGCTAAACTAATCATCAATTAGTAGAATAATAACGCAATGCATAACTTTTATAAGTAAAATAACTTGACATCTATTAAATTTTTCGTAAAGTCCCTGTATATGAAAGTGTGGACACGAGCTATAACACCCCTGAGTAAGAAAGAGAACTCTGTATCCTTTTCTATTTCCTCCGCGCAGCGTCGATCTCCCCTGCCAAATTGTCTCGCGAATGTAAACATCTTCACACATGAATTCGAAATACAACAATATATTGAATAAATACTTAATCCTTTAATTCGTTTCTTTTTGTAATTTCATTATTTTGAATTGGCCACTGTTTCGAGCGATTCTCTTATTGGAGCTGTCATTAATTTCTTATCTGGAGGCCAACCAATCACGTGAACGATCACTTGTGTCCAGACTTCTTTACTTTTTCATTATTTTACCTGCCACCTAGGGGTCTAAACTAAAAATTTAACCTTATGTCATCTGTCATAAAACAGGTTAAATTTTTGAACTGATCATAGTAGGCTAAATCTACTAATTATATGTTCGAAACATTTGACGGTCGTGATTGTTGACATTTCTATTGCTAAATAGAATTGCGGTTACTGGTTTACGTGTTTGAAAAGTGATTGCTAGCAATGGAAAATAATTTTGAAAAAGAATTACAACTTATCGAATTACAAAAAAATTGCACCGATACGATTTACGCAGATATGATACAAAAAATACAAACTTACAGTCAGAAAATAATGGAAATGCACAATAACATAGTATTTATGAGATTCGAAGTACATAAAACGAAATTACAGTTTTTGAAAGTTCAAGAAATGTTAGAGAAATTGAGTGAATCTACAACAGAAAAAAATTTGAATTATCAGAATATTTCTGAAGACGTAACATTCTAAAACATCGAGATGACTTAAAAGTTTATTATTATTAAGTGTTGTGAAAATTTGTTCTTGTATACTATAGAATCTTAAATAAAGTAAGTAGTTATTATTTGACTATTAGTTATTTTTATCGGAATTAATATATTTTGAAATTAAAAAATGCGATATTTAATTGAACTCAAATTAAAAAAAAAACATTTCTTAATATGTAATTTGCTTATTCTACTGAATTTCATATATAACAGCTAATATCTAAGAAAATCTGGCAACACCGCTTTTCAGTATAATCGAAATATGCTGATTAGTTGAAATAGTATGTTTGTTCTTTGTAGCTGCACTGGCAGACTTAGTCGAGGAAGTGTACACTAAAACGTTCTTTATAGCAGAATCAGAGCTAGTGTGCTGTTCTTAGTAGCAGTGCAAGAGAACTAGTTCTCACTGTACTGCTTGCACTTGTTCGGCCAGCCAATTTTTTTGTCAAAAATTCGCCAAATAAAAAAATTTTACTAAAATCGTTTTTCTGAAAACAAAAAATCGAAATGACAATAAAAAATTACCCTTTTAATTAATACGCAGGTGAATTAGTAAATAGGATTAATAAATCAATATTAAGTAATAAATATTTATTATTAAATTTTAAATGTTTAAAAAAAATATTTCTTTAGATTAAGTGATGAAATTTACGATTGCAACATGTGTAAAAGTCGTTTGCAACAATTTTCTTCTTCCTAAAAAAATGCAATTCTCATTTCATCCTAACGATTCAACAAATTTCGCACTTACATAATATTCTTCCTTATTATTAACTGTGGCCAGATACCTCTGTAAAAATTCTTTAATGTTCGGTGAATAATTCTTGAATTGGACCACAGCTTCTGGTTTATCTTCAAGAATTGTGACCAATAATAAGATAACATGTTCATGACTAGGAGAATGATCCATTAAAATTAAGGAAATCAGTTGTGGTATACAACCTAATGCAATCAAATCATCTGAAAATTGTAATTTTTTTCAATTACTTTAGCAGAAATGATTTCAATAAATCGTATGATTTTCATTAATATTTGAACCAAGTTTGAAGCCCCATATTTCCAAATCCATAACTCTAAGCAACATCACAATTTTTTTCATTATACAAAGATCCTTCACAAATATCCTTTCAAAATTTGAGCTCAATATTTTAATCATTACAGTCCCAATGATTTTTTAAACCTGCTTATGTTTTTCATTTAATGATTGAGCAACTTCGAAGCCTCATATTTCCAATACTGTGGAATCTAGCAATTTCATAATTTTTTTTTAAACATACAAAGATTCTTTAAGAACAAAAAAAAGATTAAAATCTACCTTTTAATTTAGGGGATGATCTACACAAAGCTCCCATGAGGAAAGCAGATTTTATAATGACGTTTTCATGATTACTCTTCAAACATTGTATCAATATGGACAAACCATTGTAATTAATTAGTTGAGAAACACCTTCTGGATTATCTCTAATGATACCTAAAATAATATTATGATAAACACATTTTAATATTAGATATAAAGTTCTTGTTTTACCACTTAGTGCATATACTGCTTTTGTTACTACTTGCCCGTCGTCGTCAGTGTTGATCATGGTTAATAGTTTTGGTACGAACTCATTATCTAGTACTACTTGTTGACAATATGGGTTGTTTTGACATAAAACTGCTAATAATTCACATCCTCCCGCCCTAATTTTCCAATCGGAAGATTTGAGACATGGATAGAGTATTGTAAAACCACCGATTTTGTGAAAATCTTTAAAATGAAAATTAAATTATTTAGTAAATATTTTGTATAGAATACTTACCGTTTGCAATATCTATGTTATCAACATATTCTAAAATAGTTTCTATAGCTTCTAAATATTTCGTATTATCCTCATGTGCTTCCAAAGATTCTACACCCCTCAGTAACTGTATTTGTCTTTGAAGAACTTCCACTATATCCACTGTCATCGATTTCAAGGCATTTTCGAGAAACTGTTTTCTCTAGAAATTAATATATTTCATTTAAAATCAACAGTTGAATTAAATTTCTTACTTCTTCGTCCATTGGTAATAATTCTCCATTAAATGGGGCATCCTCTGCTCTTGTTGCTTCCATAGAAAAACGTAAAAGACCTTGCAGACTTAAAGGTTGTCTTGGTTGAGATCGAGTAGATTCTTGATTTTGTACATTCGAAGACTCATCTGTTGGTAATAAGGCCATACTTGTATTAACACCAGGCATTACAATCAATTTAAAATTTTGTCTCTACGTGTCACGATAATTTGCCCTTTTTACACAAATTTCACAAACTATTGCGGATTTAAAAATTCTAGATTATTCCAGGTTATGATAATTAACAATCGAATGTATAGAAATGTCAAATCAATTTGATCTGGTTAACTAGAGATGAGACTTCACAATTGAAAGATTGGTTAATAACCGCACTAAAAATACCTAGGCGTGTGCACTTCAAAGTAAAATAAAAGTGAATAAATAATTTTCTATTTACTAAACGCTATAATACAAATTTAATAATACAATAAAACATATGGGGTTTTCAGGTATTTTGATTGGGTTAGCCCGATCATGATCTTAATGTTCGGAAAGTAATCCGGATCCCGTACACTTATTTATTTTTTTTAACTTTAAACGTTATTAATTCCACGTATACGGGTTTTTTAAATAATTTTTATTAATTTAAACGAGTTACTGAGACTTGCCACTTTTGTACTTTTTGTGCTCTTCAATATAAAAATGAGTTTTCTGGTATAGAAATTTGTTGCAAAATAGGTTTGATGGTAAATCGCTGATAACTACAAAACAATAATTATTTAAGCTTTCAAAATCTATCACACAACTGAATTAAAGTCTAGAAAAAAAATTAAATTAACGTATGAAATTACTGTAAAACAAATAAAATTGAATTTAAATTTTCTCAATGTTTGAACTCTAATAAAACAAATCTCGTTCTGAATTAGGATCCGCAATCAGCTGATAGGTGATAGGCTTGATCTAAAATCACCATCGACTGTAGATTTATTTTAAATTTGGTTTAATTAATGAGCTCCAGAAATGTTTTACAATCAAATAACTTTTAAATTTAATTGGTTTCTTATGAATAATTCTCATTTATTCAATAAAAAATAATCTATCAAGAAATTATTTCCTCAAATATCTTTTTTCAGTAGTTCAAATGAACTATACCAGTTTTGCTTTTCGCGGTAGTTCATTTGAATCATATATTCGCCAAATAAACAAAACATCACGTGTTAGGTGAATTTGAAGTCATTTTCAAATTTTATACAAATTAATTAATTACGTAATTTATTTAATTAATAAAATGTCAAAAATACCAAAAGTTCTGAAACTTAATAACGGATTTTCTATACCTACTATAGGACTGGGAACTTATAAGGTAACTATTATAATAAATTCAATTAAAAACATCATTTTAAGTCATTTTCGTAAAGTCCTCTCCAAATGAAGTTAAAGATGCCGTTGAATATGCAATTAGTATAGGATATAGACATATAGATACTGCTAAACTGTACGGAAACGAAAAAGAAATAGGAGATGCTCTAGTGAATATACTAAAAAGTGGTAAAGTAAAACGAGACGATTTGTTTATTACCACTAAAGTAAGTATATAATAAAAATATTTTCGAATATACGCACTTTTATTAATTTTTTTAGTTGTGGAATAATTTTCATCAAAAAAATCTTGTGGTACCTCAAATTAAAGAGTCGCTAAAGTTATTAAAATTAGATTATGTCGATTTGTATCTTATACATTGGCCCTTTGCATTTAAAGTGAGTTTTCAGTATATCCTAGCATATTTTTAATATTTTATATAAATGTTTTTGAAGGAAGATGCTGAGCTGCTACCAACTGATAGTTCAGCTTATAGTGATGTTGATTATTTAGAAACTTGGGAGGGAATGGAAGAATGTGTCACTCAAGGTTTAGCAAAAAGTATTGGACTTTCAAACTTTAACAAACAACAAATTGACAGAGTTTTGCAGAATTGTAAAATAAAACCTGTAACTTGTGACTCTAAAATGAAGTAACCTATAAATAATTAGAATTATATTTTAGGTTGTAAACCAAATTGAAGTTAATCCTAATTTAAGTCAACCTGAACTTATTAAATTTTGTCAAGATAAATGTATAGTAGTGACAGGGTTTTGTCCATTGGAAAGATTTGGGAATAGCCGGGATCCTAATTATCCTGGACCTACTGCTCAAGATCCTAAGGTTATTGAAATTGCCAAAAAGTATAATAAAACCGCACCGCAAATCATATTAAGATATTTGGTAAGAAAATAACACCATTATATTTCAATTTAAGACAATAATTGTTATTTTTAGCTTGAATTAGGAATTAGTGTTATACCAAAGTCTGTGAATCCCACAAGAATAAAAGAAAATTTCGAGATTACTGATTTCGATCTTGATTGTGAGGAAATAGAGTATTTAAAGTCTCGTAATAAGGGTGCTAGAGTTTCTGCCATGCTGCAGTATAAAGACCACAAATATTATCCTTTTTAATAATCTTCTGATTTATTTTGTGTGATAAATTATTTTAGATTGGAAACAGGTTGTTTTTTTGTATTAATATCTTGACAGGATATTTCAAACTTCTTTGGCTTTGACACATTTTTGATCATAATATATCTAAACATCAATGTTTTTTCGGTATCTCACCTCTTTCTGTTTATGAATCTTCTTGATTTTAGTTTTTTTTTTAATTACAAGAGTTTTTTTAATAGAAATTACTCCCTGATTTTTCCATATAAATTCATTTTTCATTAAAATATAATGAATGAAATTGAAAACTTGCATCATCATTCAGCAAAGCATTTTAATTTTGATGAAGATCATATTCAAGTTGAAGCGTCGAGATTTTTGTTAAAATACCAGTTTCAATTAAATTGAAACCTAAAATCAAAACGTTTTATCAACAAAATAGTTAATAAAGAAAGTTAATAGATTTTCTTTCGTTATGAATTTGTTATCAACTATTAGAAGAAATGTCTTAATTACAAATTTATAATTTTTCGGTGGGAGATAATTTTGTAAACTATAGCTACTGTAACTTTTTGAAAATCAGTAACCTGAAAAATGTTAGTGTAACAATTATGTGAAAAATTAAAAGATATACAATTTTTATTTGAAGATTTTCTTTCTAACTTTTACCATTTTTACGAAATTTATTTCTAATCTCAACGCCCTAGCTCTGTAAATATCAGTTAGAGCAAAAAACTTCAAATTACCATTTTTGTGTGGAACTGAAAGATCTACAATTTTTATTTAAACTTTTTCTTCCTTGTTTATATCGATTTTCCAAAATTTTGGAAAAAGACCTATTGCTACTACCCTAACCACCCTAACTTTGTAAATATCAGTAATAGAAAAAAACTTAGGGGACCAAAACATCTTTGTTTGAAATTGAAAGATCTATAACTTTTATTTGAGGTTTTTTTTCTAATCTTCACCGTTTTTCCAAAATTCTGAAAAAACTTTAATTTTTTCCAATCTTACCATAACGCCCGCCCTAACTCTGTAACTATCAGTAAAAGCGAAAAACTTCAAAATTTCTAAAATCAAGATTTTGGTCAGTTAAAAACCAATTTTAATGAAAGAGACCCAAAATCAAGACGATTCAGCCCAAAATCAAGGTTTCAAATTTGAAATTTTGACTTTTTAAATTACAACTATTTCAATAAAAATTTTTTAGCCACTGCAATTTTTTTGGATAATTTTGAACAAAGTAAGAATACGTCTATCTTATAACCATATACTTAAATATCCAAAGAAAAAGTTACAGGAGGAAATAGAATTATCTTAGATTTTCAAGTTTTGATAAGTCTTCATGAAGCAAAGTGATTTTTGGGTTGAAGAAAGCAATTTTAAACAAAAAACAAAACCTATTGCCGTTTATTTAAAATAAATAATCCAACAAATTGACACAAATATATATATATATATAGAACTTTTTTTAAAATATCTTACAATATATTCACCCACACTTCATCCTCAACAAAATACACAAAATAAACAAACAAAACACAATTTTTGTTAAACGTTGTCGAAAAATTTTTAATTCATCGCATATTTATCATTAATTATTGTACATCAATTTTTTCTTCTTCTCCTATGCCGCTTGTGAGGTCTGACTTCCGCTTTTTCTTTCTCTTCTTTTTCCGTATCCTCCGAAAGGTTATCTACATAATTATTTGGCATCTGAGATACAAAAAAGGAATTAACTAAATCAAAAATTATTATAAAAATGTCAAATAAATAGATAGAAACATCAAATACAAGGTGAGTCAAAATAAACAAAGAAAATCATAAAATTCATTCATTCATAAAAAATAAAATTCATATTTCTTATGCTCAAAATGACATACGATAAAGTCTAAACAGGCTTCAAGTCATTTTTAGATTGATAGATTCAACCAATAATATTTTGAGGTTAACGTAATAGGAACGTTTTAATATAGCCCCCAGACGAAAAATATTCTTTATTTCAGTCGTTAACTGGCCAATTAATTGTTATTTCTCACTGGTCTGTTAGGAAACTGGTCGTTGGATTCATTCTGGATAGGAAATTGGTTGTTGGATTCATTACGAATAGAAAATTGATCGTGGTTCCCTATGGGTAGTAAATTGGTCATCGGGTTCACTATGGATAGGAAATAAGTCGTTGGGTTCACTACGTTGCTGAGAAAAAAATTTTATCAATAGTTTTAATGCTTTGAAAAGATTCTAAATATTACATCAAACAAAAAAAAATTTACTTCTTAAATTTTTCCATACAATTTGAAATATCGTCAAAACTTCCTAGTTTGATTAAAAAAAATATTAAATACAGGGTTGTCCAATTTAAAATATTCATAAAAAAACTGAATTTGCATTTTGACTCGCCCTTTATTAAATATAACGAACATTAGCAAAATTAATTGTTTTATCGAATTTTGATGATCACTGTAAAACTATGGATCAAATGCATCGTTGCTTTTGTAAATATTTGCCTTTATACAGGGCGTTTAACTTGTAATATGTTTTGCCGACAATATTGGTTACAACTTTTTAAATACCCTGTATAACATATAATTTTACATTGTTAAAAGAATATTTTTAATTCGAATTAAACTATAGGGTGCTTATAATAAGAAAACTAACATATTTGTTATTGTACAGGGACTTGTTACGATTTATATCGACATTTTAGCTTTCAACTTTGTTTTGAATACCCTGTATACAACTTTTAATGGTATTTTAAATGAACTACAGGGTGTTTTATTAAAAAACATAATTATAACGTACTAGCAAATACACAAATATCTTATTAGGGAAAAATTCAGGGGATTTTTAATTTAAATTAAAATACAGGGCGATTCATAAAAAATACCAACATATTTGTTATTATAAAGGGACTTCTAATGATTTATGTCTACGTTATCACCTTTTAATATTTATAACACCCTGTATATAACTTATAATAATATTTAGAATAAACTACAGGGTGTTTCATTTAAAAAAAGTAATTATAACGTAGTATCAAATATTTAGATATTTTTTTGAGGGGAAATGCACCCTCTATACAACTTGTAATGATATTTTATATAAACTACAGGGTGTTTCAATAAAAAACGTAATTAAAATGTAGTAACAAATATTTCTGTATCTTATTAAGGAGAAATGAAGGGGATTTTCAATTTAAAATAACATACAGGGTGTTTTAGAAAAAAATATTGGTATATTTGTTATTATACAGGGGATTCTAATTATTTATATCTACATTATGACTTTTAATTTTTTACATTATCCTGTATATAAGTTGTAATAATATTTTAAATAATACAGGGTGATTCATAAAAAATTCTGACATATTTGACTGACCATTTGTTTAGGTTAGGTTAGGTTAGGTATTATTAGAAAAAAACAAAAATTTAAAACTGAAAAAAAATGAAATTTTTCTTACTTACTTTAACAGAATCGCTGCTGACTACTCCGTCATCTTCTACACTCATTTCAACGTTATTTTCTACATTATTACCCAATTCTTTTGCATCTTCATTTATACTGTCTTCGTGTTTGGCATCATCTCTGATTTCTATCGGTTCGCCTTGTCCGTAAACGCTTTTATCTTCCTTTATCCAATTCTCCCGTCCTTTCACCGCGTACGATCGTTTATCGACCACATCCGGTATACTTTCTTCGCTATCCACATTTTCAGGATACTTCGTTCGAAAGTTAGGACTTTCAGTTAGATCCGTCGGCGTTATTCTAATTTCAGGTCCGCCACCATAGATGTTATGGAAGAATTTCCATAAACTTTCCGGTACTTCCGCAGCTTCTTCGAGATCCAGTTGTTCCGGATCGATTTTCGAATTGTCGATCGGTCCTGGAGGTTCTCGAGTTCGTTTTTGCACAAAATTGTGCCACTGGGTGTACCAAGAAGTTGACATATAATGCGTTTGAGGGGTGGTTAACGCTTGAGCCTCTCGGCTAACTTGTAAAAACGTTTCCATTTCGTATAATAGTCGATTTTGCATCGCCAAACAGGCGGGACATACTGTTAAGTCGGTAAAGGGAGGACATCCGCCGAATCTACTGTGTAAATATTGGTAAACGTCGTAAGGCACCACCATGGCGATTTTGTGGATATCGATGTCGTGTTCGGGGTCGACTGCACCGTGTTGGCACAAAAAATCCGAGTTGTCTATTGCTCCCGGTTCGGCGCAGTAATAAAACCTAAAAATATTCGAATAGACTAAAGATTTATTGACGAAATAATCAAGTTTTTTCACCGATTCGTCCATTGTCTTGATATATAAGTCCTTTTAACGCTCTCTCCAATTCTAGTTTCCGGTGTAGACTCTAATATCCTTTCGGCTGCGTCTCTAACTACATCAGCGGTGGTACTGACTTTTTGATAAAAAAGTACGTAAGCTTCGCAGCTTTGTACTTTATCCGGTGAAACTTTGGTAACGTATTGATCATCGAACTCGTACCATTGACCGGAATTTAAAGCGAAACAAGTATAATGGCCACCGCCGGCTGTACCATGGTGACATATAACGGAAAATAATTCGTAAGATGATACCTGAAATTTATTTTTAAAACTGTAATTAATTTGAAAAAGACGAAATTGTTGTTTTGGTAAAAGTATTTACCTTAGATACACAATCGGTGTGTAAGTAGGGCCTCATTTCCAAACCTTTCAATGGGAAGCTGACTACGGATGAAATTTTGCTGCTGAACATCAATTCGTGCCTAAATCGTTTCAAATGTATACAAAGCACTTCAGGCAATTGTAAAACCTGCGATAACGATACATTTAAAGGTAGTTCTAGACAATGGAGCTCCAACTGCAAATTCTGGGTAAGTTTTCTTCATTTTCAAAATAAGTGCAGGGAAAATAATTTGTGAAAAGATTTTTTTTCTAAATTTTAAAGGTTAGAGTAAAAGGGAAAAGAATCAATAAAGTGTTTTTTTAAAATTGTGCAAAATCGGTGGAAACTAGAAGAAAAAAACTTGAAATAAAAGTTGTAGATCTTTCAATTTTACACAAAAATGGTCCTCTGAAGTTTTTTGCTATTATTGATATTTACAAAGTTAAGGAGGTTAGCGCTAAGGTATGATAATCATAGCTTTAAAATATCATAACTTGCTGAAAATTGCAATTGAATATGTTCAAGTAGTTATGAATTTTAATTAAAAAATATTTTTTTATTATTCACATCAAAGTTATAACCGTTTAATGGGATTTTTTTTTGGTTTTTGACTTATGCAACAAAATACTTGAAAATAAAAATTTGATATTTCCATTTGATATAGATTTGTTATAAACAATTGAAGATAATTATCTGAATTAAAAATTTATAATTGTTCAAAAGTGTACGAATATTTTTTTTGTCAAAATCGCACTTCTCTAGCGAATTACAAATTTTAAATGTAATTATCAATCCTTAACTCCAATCACCCTAACTCTGTTAATATTACTGGTAGAAAAAAATTAAAACGACCATTTTTGTGGAAAATTAAAAGATCTAAAACTTTAATTTGAAGTTTTCCTTTCTACATTCCATCGTTTTTGCATAATTTTGGAAAACACTTTATTAATTTTTTTCCGTTTTACCCTAACCACCCCAACTTTTTAAATATCAGTAATAGCAAAAAAATTCAAAGGACCATTTTTGTGGAAAATTAAAAGATCTAAAACTTTAATTTGAAGTTTTCCTTTCTACATTCCATCGTTTTTGCATAATTTTGGAAAACACTTTATTAATTTTTTTCCGTTTTACCCTAACCACCCCAACTTTTTAAATATCAGTAATAGCAAAAAAATTCAAAGGACCATTTTTGTGGAAAATTAAAAGATCTACAACTTTAATTTGAACTTTTTTTTCCAACTTTAATAGTTTTTCCAAAATTTTGGGTAAACACTTTTCATTAGTCATTTCCAACCACTTTGTCATTTTTATTACTTTAAAGTAATTTATGTTGAAACCTCCAGAATTCGCATTAGATGACCCATTTTCTTGGACAAATTTATTAAGGTGATTTAGTTAAAAAAAAAGACTCACTTTACTGAATTTAATTCCGTTTCGTAATTTATTACACTTTTCGCAACTGTACATATTATCCCCTTTTAATTCATCTGTGCTAAAAAATGCGGCTAAACAGTCGTGTAAGGTTACCGTTGGTCCATAGAACCAACTCCTGAACCACGACCATATCCAAGACACCCAACCGTCTTGTACGGGCATTAAAGCTTCTGAACATGTAGCACCTATGAGAAAATAAATCAAAAAACATACAAATATTTGATGTACTTTCAGTATTATGTAGGCATGTATAATAAGAAGAGACAATAATTGAAATTTAGATAATTATTAAAAAATTATTAGTATTTCCAAATTGGTTGAATATACAAATTTTTTTAATGCTGTATCTACTGAAAAAAAATTGCTTCTTAAACTGTAAAATTCTAAAATCTTGATAAAAGAAATGACATGGTCCTATATTTTTGCTAATATATCTGAAACCCTCAAATATGTAGATTCATTCGAATGTTCAGTCTTTTTAGGAACTTTTGCTTCATAAACTGTCAAATTTTCGAATTCTTACGACCATTAGTTTTCGAGGTACAAGACCTTAAAGTTGACATCTATTTTTATTAACTCATTAGAAATTTAACCAAATAACATGGTCCTATAAATTTTCTAATATCTCTGAAACCCTCAAATATGTAGATTCATTCGAATGTTCAGTCTATTTAGGAACTTTTGCTTCATAAACTGTCAAATTTTCGAATCCTTACGAGCATTAGTTTTCGAGATACAAGACCTTAAAGTTGGTATGTATTTTTATTAACTCATTAGAAATTTAACCAAATAACATGGTCCTATAAATTTTCTAATATCTCTGAAACCCTCAAATATGTAGATTCATTCGAATGCTCAGTCTATTTAGGAACTTTTGCTTCATAAACTGTCAAATTTTCGAATTCTTTCTACTACTAGTTTTCGAGATACAAGACCTTAAAGATACCTCTATTTTTTTTTTCTTCGTCTGAAACTAAAGTTGAGAAATATATCAAATACTTCATATTTGCTCCATTTTCTCCACCTAGGTAGTACTTTATAAATCTCTACTTAGTTTCTAACTGTTCTACTGTAACTGTGTTATATATTTATTAGAAAATAATCAATTTCTATACTTACCTACACCTGTAGATTGCACTGAAGTCCGCCCATGTAAAACTACCAGATGATCCTTAGAAGGAATGGGAAGCGAAAGATCCTGGAACGTTTCTATCCTACTAGATATCCTGTCGCAAGTCAAACATTGCACAGATGACAACAACTTCCCATCGAATATATCAGATATTATTGAACGATACTTTGGTTGTTTCTTATTATTTGATACTTTTGAAGTTGTCGGTTGACTATCGATGACAGAATTACTATGCAACCTCTGCCTTTGTCTCCTGTTCGGACTTCCGCATCTACTCAATCTTCGTTTCGCATTATTCGGCGGTCTTTCGGTGTCGTCGCTCAAACTAGAACGTTCGCTCACTCCAGAATCGCACGTTTCATATTCCCCTTCGCTGGAATCGTAACCCGAACTGACAAATGGTGCAGAAATCGGTTCTTCCATAGCTAAACTGAAAGTATCTGCATCGGGGTTACCGGAATTCCAATTCGGCGATGATAACATCGGTGGTTCGAACGGAGCGACTTGTTTAAGCTCTTCGTGCAATTGATCCATGAAATTCCTCAAAAATTCCTGCGTATCGTGTTGTTGATACCCTCTAAACATCGCGTGTACGTTTCTTATACCATACAATATCCCAGATGGTGAAACGTAACCTTGAGTAATATTTTTTATCCAAATATCTCTCATCAAAGCTTGATAGGTGCGACTCAATCCAGGTTTCTTTCCATCGCTCAATAAATGTACCATGTAACTGCATTCCAGGAAAAATTTCGTTAGAGGTTTGGTGTTGCTTAAAGCTTGCAAGGCGGCATTCATATAACAAGTGTTGCCTATGTTTTGAAGTCCTACCAGACCGCAAGGACGTTCTTGTGCATAGTCTGGGTAATCCTCTTCAACGTCTCCTTCACTAGAATCTGAACCGTCACCACTCATGCCTACTGTTAAGCTTGCCGCCCTATCCAGCACAGGACCCGAAACTAGATAAGAATAGATCACAATAATCAGTAATTGAAACACATTTTATAAGAAATTTAGAAGAAACTTGCAGTTCATTTAATTTATTTGAAACTGTACCTCTTTCTGGTGTGTTGGTACGTAAAGTACTGTAACTACCGTGTCCTGAATCTTTGGATCTTGCTGTGTATGTTTCAACTTCTTGATCACTGTCATAACTTTGGGTATACATGAAAACCTCTCTTTTACATTCATAACACCATATTCTATTCGTCGATAAGTTCATATGAACACAATGTGAGGGGTTATTCTAAAATTAACCATTATGATTTTATTTCTGTTTAAAAAAAATGAATTTTGTTCTAAATTTCATGCCAATAGATTCAGAAAAACGACCTGAGTCGAACTGCACTAATTTCAGATTGATAAACTATATTTAATTAAATTAAGATTTATGATTTACACTCATAGACTAGCTTAATAGCTACACAAAAGTTCCAAGTCATCACTGATGTTCCCCAGACATCTTGTCAACTATTCATTTCCTCCTACGCATCAATGATCCACTCATTAAAACTAAAAACTGATCTATCTACTTTATCTACAATAGCAAACTGGTATTGTTGTTTAAATCTGCCCCAATAAGCTCAGCTAACACCAAATCCCTTTGACAACAACAGATCACTACCACCGATACCAATTTTGAGAATGAAGCAAAGGCATTATGTTCTTTCATTGGGAGCAATATGTCCTGGCATAGCCATGTGGCTGAAATAGCTAAGGCAGCTTCACAAAAACTTGTACCCTTTTCAAAAACCCTCTGAAACAGCATCTAATCCTCAATGACCTAATTCGTTCAACTTTGAGTATTGCTTGCACCACTGCAGATGCTAATCTAAGATGTCCAGCATATTCCTTTTAGAGCAGTATTTACAATATCAATTTGATGGGCAGACGTAGCTCAAGAACAATAAGTTCACCTAGAAATGTCAATTTTATTGAGTCCACTTCTTTTGAAGAAGTGCAAGCCTGTGGATCTACTAAAACAAGTCTTTTCAGAGCGCCACAACTTACAAAAATTCAAGACCAGTATCAACATGCATCTCCACACTGCAGGTTCCACTGGAGCTATTCAAATTCAAAAACAAGAGTTTGATCTCTTGTGCTTGCTTTTTAAAAACAAAAAGTTCTACACTATACAATAGCTTCTAATCCTCTACCAGTTCCAGATTAGTCCATTTTTTTGAGAATTTCTCACAAATCTGGAATCTGCTTTCCAAGCATACCCCGAGGATGATTAGCTCAATACAGTAAAGAGCAATTCCACTTATAGATGAAGAAAGGTCACTGAGCTGGCTCTGTTTTACTTATTTTACCAATGCAAATGCTCTTTTGAGCTGTCCAATTCTGCAAGATCTACTTGACAGGCATTCATGACTCAAGAACACCAAGTTCACCTAGAAACGTCTATTTCTTGGGATTACTTCTTTTGGAGGAATGAAAGCCTGTGGAATCAGCTTCCAAAGCATATATTTCCCGACCATCCGACTGCAGACTCCACTGGAGATACTCATGTGTGATGGGGTTCAATTTCTTGTGCTTTTTTCAAATAACAAAAAGAATTGTTGCCAAAAGCAGTAGACCTTCAGTTAGGTCAGCAGATCCAACTGTGTTGATTTAAATTGATAGAAGTCAAATATTAAGTC
Source organism: Diorhabda carinulata (assembly GCF_026250575.1). Lineage (NCBI taxonomy): Eukaryota > Metazoa > Arthropoda > Insecta > Coleoptera > Chrysomelidae > Diorhabda > Diorhabda carinulata. The sequence goes on along the minus strand of NC_079472.1, from coordinate 16,206,350 downwards.
AAAAATGTTCATGTTCCTTCCATGAGACTGTGTGCGTTACATATACAAAATATTAACTTACCACATTGTGTAAAGTACTATGATCATTGGATTTTTCAGCACACCCTATCCTTAGACAATTTTTATGTAAACAAATCCACAAATTTGGGCCACGACAATCACAATCTGAACAAATCAACTGGAATGAAAGATACTGTTTAAATTTAAAAATAACATGACATCTGTGATTTTTACCTCCTTAATATTTAATAATGTAGAAATTGGAATGTTTTCTGCAACAGCCACATGACTACAAGTCATAGTCATTTTCCTAGAAATAACAGTCATTATAAGATACCTTTGAACTACTTAGAAAATAGCGACTAATTACCTTACTTATAATATAATTATACTGAAATTTCATCAAGTTATGTCCACCATAATTTAAAATAAATTTATATATTTTTGATATGTCATATTAACATGACAAGATTTATAACATATTAAGGTTAGGAATTATGTCAGCATTATAAATCACGCAAATATAACTAACTGTTAAATATACATAAATAAATATATTGTAAGACTTTTAAATAATAAGAATTTATTACTAAGTAAAACATTTTTATTTTTATATATTTATCTACTTACTTTGGTATGAGGAACTTACATTAGAATTAATTACTAATACAATTCAACAGACATAAATTGTTATAGATTATTTTATTATAATTTCAAGTTGTTTTAATTATTAATTTGACGTTCCATGTTAAAAGTGACATGTCACTTGCATTATTGTTTTTTTTTAAGAGTTGTGTGACCTACGGAATTTTGTAAATAATCACACATTAACATACAACGTTCTTTAAATTCTTTTTTTGTCCAGCTAATCACGTCTTACGATTCGGTGAAGTGTCATCTAATGAATAAAATATCAAACGAAGCTTTAAATAACAATGTCAATTTAATGTCATCAGTCATCAGTTTACAACGAACGCATACATCGTAATATAACAAACACTTTTGTTAACCATTATTAATTTCATCAACGGAGAATGAAATGTATAAAACCTGTAGTACGTTTTCCATATAAAATGATCAATTTCTGTCTTCTTTACAGATATCTAAATGGTTACTGTGTAATAATCATACAAATTTGAATCTGAAAAACAACTAAAAAATTTCATACAGTGTTCGAATTAGTAAAGTGACAGTGTACATTACTAACAGTTCTAGTCTTTGAGATATATATGAAAATTGAGCATTTTGATTCATATTTCTGGTTTTACGCAAGTGAAATAATAGTCTTATTCACAGAACTGATTTCGAATCACTTTATTAGAGACCTGTAGTATGCACACTGTCAAAATTGGCACTCGCGATTGGCTCAGTTCTGAATTTTCAGTAATAAAAACTGAGCTAACCGAATTACTCGGAATTAAGCCCGTGAACAAAGCGTATTAAACATTTTTATTTTTTATATATTCATTAGGTTATTTGTCGTGCGCCATCTATTAACTTATTTGATACTTAGAATCTTCGTATAATTCACAATAGATAGCAGTAACATAAATATTTTAAAGGTTTGATTTGATTAAATAAAAAACAGTTCTGAATAAAATAAAGATCTATTAATAGATTTAGTGAAGATAATGATTATAATTCAAGTAGTTTTAAAAAATAAAACCCATACTTCTGTTTAATGCTTTTGAGGTTCTTTTTTATCAATAGAAACAGTTCCTTTTACCACATGCTCTTCATGAGGGCTGAAAATAATTAAAAAGATGATTATATTGTAGGTTATATATAGATTTCACTTACTTAAAACCAGTAGGATGCGGTTTAGATAGTTTCAAGGTAGGTGCTTCTCTAACTGGTCTTTCAGCCTTTGGTTTCGGATTTAAACCAGTGGCGTACTGTTGTTGTTCTCTATTGGGGCTAAATATATACACATAAAAAATTGGAATATATATTTTTTTAAATTTAACTCACTTTAATCCAGTGGCATGTCTTTGTGCTTCTCGTGGAGGAATGAGTCCAGTAGCATGTTGGCCAGAGCTAACTTCAAGACAGAAGTAGATGGTTAAACTGGCTAACTAAAATCGTAATAATTTTTCATAAAATTGTGAAAATTTTTTAATGAAGTTTGTTTTTTAATGTCGTTAAATATCTTAACCATAGATAAACACTTAAGCATAGAGGGTTAATCATAAAGCATGGATATAATTGGTAGACGACCTTATTTATGAAAGAAGAAATTATTGTTTATAAAATATTTAATGCAAAAATACTTCATATTAAAGTTGATTGCATGATGATCTGTTATAATTTTGGAATTTTATTAACTGTTTATTATAAGAATTTAGAAACTGTTACAAAAATTTATTTTTTTCTGGAGATTGATCATCGTAAACTAAGAGAAATATAATTTTCTACAAGATATGCGGCAACATCTTAAGATTCTTATAGATGCCGAAATAATTTCGATTTTAGTGAAAACACACGATTCTACTTCCAGCGAAAATATAATAAAGATATGGAGGGGGAAATAAGCGTTATTATGCGCGAACGTACTAATACTGCTAGCTGCCATTTTGATCTTACCTTCGGCGGAAAATTTGAAAATACCGTAATCTATAGGTTTTAGAAACTTCGAAAACACAAGCCCCAGAAAATAATCAGCTCAATTAGATGTAATAACAAACACAACAGCGCTGCCAGCTGGTGCACAATCATCATTAATATAAAATTATAAATTTTAAATATTGGTATTATTTATTTTAGCACTGTTTATGACAATGGGACGAAATACCTATTTTAACATAATTTTTGTGAAAATTATGCCTGCGCTATGATTATAACGGACACTTGGTAACGCTGTAACTCATGCGAAGATCAAAATGGAGACTTATTCTTCTCTTGCATAGAGCAATCCAACAAATTTTCAAAATCAGCTGATGCCCATTTAAAAATGGCCGCCGTGGGGTGAACAAATGCAATTTGGAAAAAGATGGAAAATAAGCAGAATTTTAACTAAAGCTCTTTTTTGATTTAATGAAAAGTAGTTAGCGTCACCTTTTTATCACTTTGCAACCTACTCATGTTGATAAACTTGAACAGTGAATATTAATTTCCAAAAAAAAATTTAAAGTATTCTAAATTGTGTGTAAAATTTGGTGTTTTTGCTGTATAAAATTCGCTGAAAAAGATTTAAAAAGTATATATGGAGTCCTCTTAACACCACAAAATACTGAACAGTACAAAACAATCAAATTACCGGAAAAAAACAAGAAAAGCTAGCGTATGAGAGAAAGTCGACCCCACGGCCGTCATTTTGACGTAGATCAGCTGTTTTCTTAAATTGCCTAATATCTCTGGAATAGAATGACAGTAATACGAGGCATTTTTTGGTGATAATCGTTCAACCATAGTATTCACAGTAGACACACGTATATAGATGTCAAATTTGATTGGATTTTAATTTTAACGATGAGATACTGTTAAAACGGATAGAAAAGTTTCCAGAATTATGTTCTTTGTGCTGTTTGTTGTGATGTAAATTCTGTAATTTTGCATTTACAAACAAAACTCGAAAAATAAAAACACAGTTCAACAAATTGAAATTTAGGCAACCAATACTACACGTATTTTAAAAGTAATAGTTCAATTACGAGATCAGACAAAACATGAAATTTTGGAAATGATATTAATTGGAGGCTAATGTTAACTTTACGAATAATTTAAATAGGGAAATAAATACATTTTCTACTTAGTTTTGCAAATTTTCATGAAAATTTAATTTGAAATGAAATATTCCAGTAAATTTTGATAAAATTTTATTTAGTAATACATAGAATGATACAAAAAGGTACAAAAGTGACTATAAGAAGATATTTTTTATTTTCCGTATCCTCCTCCTCCTCCAAAACCAAATCCGAAGCCTCCTCCATATCCGCCACCACCTCCGCCACCTCCACCACCACCACCTCCGCCGCCACCACCACCACCTCCGTATCCTCCTCCATATCCTCCTCCGTAACCTCCCCCATACCCTAAACTATGGCCACCTCCATAACTTTGATGACCATATCCTCCTGAATATCCCACTTTTTTTATTATTATAATTTTCGACACCCCTCCACCACCACCATATCTTTTCCAATGAGGATCGGGTGCAGGAGCAGTTGAACCATCATGAATTACCAGCAATAGAATGAACAAGGAAAAAACCTGCAAATTGAAAAAAGTTTTATTTGTAGAACACAACTTCATAGTGAATATTGCAAATAGAGAGAGACTGAGAGAGCGGCATGTGGAATTTTACTACTGAAAGAGAGAGACCACTCTGTATCTCTCTCTCTACTCGCTTCTGATTCCTTTGCCGTTTCCACCACTGGAAACTTCAACATCATGGCGATCCAATCAGAATAGAGTAGAGAAAGAAAGAGAGAGAGAGAGTGGTATAACGATGTTCTTTCTGATGTACGTATCTCTTAGACCTTGTAGTTAATGGACTGTTATTCCTTTTATTTTCGCCAGCAAAACTAAAATGACAAAACATCTATTAGGACTAGAAATATTTCCATTATTTAGGTGTCATTAACAGCAGCAAAGGCACTAATAGAATATTCCGAATATTTTCTCAAAGTAACAGTAGATGTAACTGGTCTGTTCAAGCATCCGTATGTTTGAATTAACGTTAATACCTTTAATATTTAATTGATTTAATTTATTTAAATAGTTATTACGTCAAAATTCACTATTTCAATATTTTTGGTTAATAATGAGTAAACTAAATGTTTAAGCACGCGGTTTTACCAAATTTTTTCCGTTTCTACCTAATTATATAACTAGTTAGAAGAGTGATTAATTGCATTGATAATTCTATTTTCTAAATATTATTAATTGCCTCCATTGAGATTACTTAAATATTATAATTAAATACAAGAATTTGTTGAGTGAAAATATTGAAATTGTATAACCTCAAAAATCGTTGAAAGTTTGACTCACCAGCATCATCAATTTAAATCCTATCTTCATAATTATGAAATTAAAAACAACTCCAACACTATAATTGATCTTCTCATCTACTTAACAGTGCGTATCGAAGATTAAGTTTTAATTCAAGATATTAATCTTTATATAGTGTTGTGTGAGATGCTTCTGAATATATCAAGGATATTTTTTATTTGAATCCGGGATTTTACGCTAGAAGGCGATGAACACATTTGAAAAGCTTATAATTAACAATAAGTGTAAACTAGAGTTAATTTTTGATATACGACTTTATGGTATAATAAAATTTAATTTTTTGAACGAGTTCAATGGTATAGGCAACTTTTTATACAATCCTACAAATCCCATATTACATATGATTATATTTATATATTATGATTTTTATGGAATCTTCCTATATTACTAATAAATGCAAAATAATTGATACTGTATTTTGAATTGAGTATTAAACGTTAAATAAATATGTAATTTAAAGAAATCTAACATAAAATACATCAGCTAATAATTTGGCAGCAAGCTAGAGACTTTTATTTATACAGGCAAATCATATTTTTTACACGTTTGCCTGCCGCGTCTTTCTCTATCACTGAGATCACTACTTCATTTGGGAAATTTAAGAAAAAATGCTTTTTCCAAATACCCCCTCTAGTGGTGGACTCAAAGTTCTCGTGGTCACTGTTTTCATAATTTTTTTTTCTGAAGAATATAATTCGTTCCTGAAATATGGCCGAGGCCATTCTTAGTTGCCTTCCGGAATATAGATGGTAGTAACCTTCCTTCACTTTAAGTTCAATGAGTCACACGCGTCTTCGATTTATTAAATGTAAAATAATGTCAATAAATTTGTACGTATCTTTTTATTTATGCTCTCACAACCACCAAAAATTTTTTAGTAACAAACTGACTAGGTGATGGTTTAATATACGTACTTCTTTTAAGTTAAAAACTGGGAAATATTTTGTAGCTTCCAGCGCCACGACGGTTATATTTAGAACTTCAACAAGTTCAAAAGTTGTCTAAAGGACTTATAGAAGTCATGTTTTTATTAATGAGATGTGAAATATTTGGAAAAATGTTGATGGAAAATAGAAACTTGGAATTAGGGCTTCATTAAGAACCAGTATATCTGTACTTTATTCTCGTAGCTAACCCTTTTGGTTGCCTAACTTTAGGAGACATGTTTTCTTTTCACTCAAGAATTTTTATAAATATCCGCGAGATGGCAGTAGGAAAATCAATCGACATCATTTATAACTATGTTTAAAAATTGATAAATTTGTTCTATAAACGAATAAACATCGAATTGTTACAATCACCATACCGTATTTTACACAGTGCAAGTCTTAAATCGAACTAACAATGATTAATATAGAATATCCATTCAAAAAAGTGAAAAACAAAATGTATCACCATTTGTTTCTTGGTTTTCCATACTATACCGATTGTCCCAATAGTTCTTGGCCAAACATCAGATATCATTTGTATTGCAACTTGAGGGATAACGATTATGATAAAAGTGGCTTCGAAAAATACTTGTAAATAGTTTTTATATTTGTATATCTAGCTAGAATGCGTATTTGAATAAAAAAATTACTAAAACATTTTAATTATGGGGTCGAGATCTATTGTTATTGGGACAGTCGGTATATATAAAATAAATTATCATTAACCATGTTTTTGGGTGATTACGACCAAATTATTTACAACAAACAAATTAAAAGTAATCTAAAAAATACTGGAGAATTTCACAAAAAAAATCGCAGGTATCCATTAAGGATTCTATTTATTTTATTTATTGAATATAATTTGTCATAATTAATAGTTATATCACTGAACATTATGGAAACAAACTAATAAGAATGTTTTTGTACGTGTTGACCTTGACTTTTAATATTTTCAACCAGCTTAAGACATAATATGAAATGTATTGGGTGATTATGAAAGATGTATTAGAGAATAAAACATTTTATAACTAAGTAACCAAAAGAGAATTCCACATTTTCAAGATGGTTTTCAAAACAGATGAATTGATACATTTACTTCTCCCTTATCGTTTGACGAGTGAATTTTAGATTAGAAAATTAGTTGAAAAAATGATTAGTTCAAGAAAAAAATATAGTAATCTTGTTATTAATTTTTCATGTTCCAACCCACAAACTAAGCAACACGCTACACTGCCATTACATCAAAATGTGTTTCACCTCTAACATTTAATAACAACATGTACATAATGAGATCTTATAGACTTGAATTTCCTTATTTATTCAAATAGTAAACAAATTTTCATCTTCCTATGATTTTTTTTGAACTATTTAAATTAATCTAGTTATTTAAAAAACATAAAAACTTCCACTATTAAGTACTTATTGGATTAAAACAGTGACACCTCTCATATCGGCAACACATTATACAATATCTCATAAAATACTCCACGTTTTTTAGGATGTTGAATATCATGTCATTACGTTGGCAATTTTTGTAGCAATATATTATTTTATTCAAGTATTATCTGTACTTTATCTATGTAATTGTAAGTCCATTACATAATGTATTAGGAGATTGTGTGTAAGGTCTGCTATTCTAATGAAATATGGCCGACAGGCGGAAACAGAAACAGTTGCTTATCAAAAATATGATGTCATATTATATATATCCGCCGTTTAAGCGGTGATGTCACATTCCAAAGAGAACAAACTTCGTTCATTCTTATTTCCCAGAGAATATTGGAAATTACATTTAAAAGAGTATTTGAGTTCAAAAAAATTGTGTTAATTAGATTATAACTTGCCGATAAGATCATAAATGTAAATAGAACCAAAATAATTATTTCTAACAATATCTTCATCTTAATAAATTTATATGAAGTAATATAATTAGTGTATAATTCAAATTGAAAAGATATCAATCTTAATTAGTAAAATTTATTTGTTTAGAATTGGAACCCAGATACTGACCTAAACTAACGTTAAAGCCACAATAACACCCCGTATTTTTATTTGTAATAAACATAATTAGTATATGCAGTCACTTGAATTTATGATGAATATCAACAACAAATACTAAATTTGTAATTATAGAGACGTGTAATTTGTGTTCAAAAATTTACAGAAATACCGAAAGGAGTAGAGGAACTGTCTCCTTTCTAAAAAATACGATATAATTTGATAAAAAAATACTTGAATTAATTTCTTAAAAACAAGGCTAGGGTGTTAAGTTTTTTTTTCGACCAAAGGCTTTTGGATAACAATACTTTTGTCTCATTACTGGAAAGCTTTTCCAAAAATTACTGCTTTCAGCTTCGCATGGTCATTTTAAAGTCAGTAATGTTGGATATTTTAAGTTTCAAGACATCTCTTGGCGGTTATTCACCTCATTAATTAATTTTCAGTACGAAATTATATACACCTCAATGTATTATTAAATATTGTGGAAAAACCTTTTTTATATACAGACACATACTTCAAAAAAATTAGTAAAAAGCTTCTCATAAAAACTACAAACTATATAAGATTTATCTCTCTATTTTTTTTCTCTCATATGTTAAACTAGGAAGATGATATTTAACACTCACTTGAAGACTGAAAAAGAGAGAGATAGATAGATAGAACAGAGAAATATATTTGATTTAGAAACGTATTGTTGACAAACTATGTTGTCGGATCAGAAAATGTAACACTTAAACAATAACTGATAAAGTTTAGTTTACTTTGATTTTAAATAGTTATTGATTAAAACCTTTATCTAATATATATTTTTTTAATCAGATTAGAGATTTTAATGTTTCTTATATTTTTAACTGTTTACTTGACAACATCTTTACGTCATACTTTCTCGAAACATTGAGTTTATTATGTTTCAATTTTCGATTGTGTTATTTATTTGCGAGTATTTAATATTTGGTTGTTAATTACTAATTTGTGTAGAATGAAAAGGAATTAATGCCGTTTTATACGTACCCAGCTGTAAGGACTTAAAAACTACTGATATGTTTCACCGGTAAGTTAATTCTATTTATAAATGGTCTCTTGGTTAATCCCATAATATAATATGGTTTTTCTGTCATCGATTAAAAATATATAATTTGAAATTTGAGGTAACTACACACGATTTATAACATGATTATTTTGAACTATTTCTAGTAATATCAGATTGAACAAATAACTATAGGCAACTAAGCATACACTTGTGTATGGATAATAGAATAATGTTTTATTCGGGCAATATTGTCAAGTTTTGCATTGCCAAATAGTAGACGCTAAAATAAATAGTAGTGAAATATATTTAAATTATATAAATACTACATTTTCTTTCCTCCATTATTCAGGCTACGATTTAACTGTCAATCGTATATTTTATAGAAAAATACCATCTAACGGCAAGAATAAAAATCACTATTCCATAGTTGTTACTATTTTTAAAGAACTTTTTTAAGAAATAAAATTTTTAAATAACAAATAATTTTCAACACACAGAACTTTTTTTATTCAACCACCCTGTATTTATATGAATAAGAGATGATGTCATATTATTTTAAACGATGGATTCCAGTAAATATAAAATATAATTCTAAGTGAAATACCTATTACGTATTTATATAATTTCTTATTGTAATTAAGTAAAATTCTAATTAACGATATAAATTGATTAAAACTTTAATTTTATTGTTTTTATCTACTGTGTATGTTTTCTAATGTATGGAAATGTTATTGGAATAAATCAACAGTAACAAAAAAAACTTTTATTTTTCCATGAAAGGAAGCAAAAATAACAAACTTTCAATACATATCACGTAGGTGTTTCCTAACATCGCGATCGCAAAACAGATGGCGCAATCCAGAACACACTGTTAGAGGATTTGCACACATCTGCATAAAAGGGTTTGAGTACGAGTATTTCCACAATGACCAAGAAACCTGCACTGGAAACATATTCTAAAAAAAAGTTGATCGTTGCACCCAAGCCAGAGACCTTCAATTAAGGGGGGTCCAGGGCTCATCACCCGGAAACTTTTTGCAGGTTTTCTATGGGAAATGTTCCAAGTCTCAAGATAAAGTTGAACTTTTTTTTCTTTTTTCTTTTTATCCTTAACTTGTTAAAGCAGAATTTGTGCTAAGTTTAGAGCTGAAGTATAGTCACCGATTCTACTTGGCAAGTACTCAGAAGTAGAGGTAGGGACCAAAAATAAATCTCTTAATACAAAAGACAATTAACAATTTTCAAATTTGGACTATGGATCTATCACGTTTCTATCTGTGAATCGAGATTTGCTGTCAAAACTTCCATTAGAGGTTTCTATAAACACAGCAAAACAATTTAAGACTGTCTTTTGTGATTAAGATTTCTTCGGGGAACTTCGTCAGTCCGGCACTGGTAGATATAATTAAATTATTTTGAAATTCATTATTGACGCTATGGTAATATAAGGTGTTGAAATAACGATTTATCGAAAAATTTACAGCAATTACATTCAAACAATTATGACCTCTTGATGGAATCTGTAATTAGATAAGATGTTATTTATTGAGATGTTCTGTTTTTATTCTTTTATATTTGTACGTATTCATGTAACATATCATGAAACAGTTTTCTTTTATTGACATTAGGTGTATTGTAATAATTTACAGTTGATTCGACAAGAACTTTCATACTAAAAAGAAATATATACTATTGTTTTTTTGCTACTGTAAAATAGATGGCGTTTTGGTACGGTGGTAGCATATAATCAGTTTCATTCTATAATTATTATTATTTTATAGATGGCATTACTTGATATATAAATAAAACTTTGAGTTCGTGAAATTGTTCATTATCGATCAAACTACATACTAAATAACAATTATTTTAGTTAACATCCTATTCTCGCTACCGTAAAATAGATGGCGTTAATGTTTTCGGTATGGTAGCATAAAATTAGATGTATTCTAAAACGTGATATTATTTAAAATATGACGTCATGTAAGTAAAACTTTGGGTTGATTCAGTTTATGTGATTGTTTATTATCGATCAAACTAGATACTAAACAATTATTTTAGTTAACATTCTATTGTCGTTACCGTAAAATAGATGGCGTTAATGGTTTTTGTATGGTAGCATATAATTAGATGCATTCTAAAAAGTGATATTATTTAATAGATGGCGTTACGTGATATTTAAATGAAACTTAGGTTAATTTCGGTTTATGTGATTGTTTATTATCGATCAAACTAGATCTAAGCAATTATTTTAGTTAACATTCTATTGTCGTTACCGTAAAATAGATGGCGTTAATGGTTTTTGTATGGTAGCATATAATTAGATGCATTCTAAAAAGTGATATTATTTTATAGATGGCGTTACGTGATATTTAAATGAAACTTAAGGTTAATTTCGGTTTATGTGATTGTTTATTATCGATCAAACACGATACTAAGCGAAAGTTATTGTATGATTGTGTAATGAGAAAATAGTAGAATGATTATTTGCTTGGGTCCGGTGGGTTCAGGTAAAACTCTACTTTTAAAAAGTTTAAAAAACAGCTCTAATGTCGATAGTACAACAACAGCAGTTCCTACTAACGGAACCGATATTATAAATATAAAAATAGAAGATACGTCGTACCAAATACGAGAATTGGGTGGTTCCATGGCACCGATTTGGCCTAAATATTTTACAAACGTAAATAAAATCATTTATTTAGTTGATGCTTCTAATTTGTGTCAGATTTCAGCTGCTGGAGTCCTTCTATATACAGTTCTAGTGCATCCTTTATTAAAGAATACACCGGTAAGTAGAACTGGTGCAAAAAAATTGTACTAGTTCAAGTACGTGTATTGAATGATATTTTTTGATAAATCGTATCGATTTAAGGTCTCTTTTCAAAAAAAAAAAAAATTGAATAACATGTAAAAATATTCATTCAAAAATGATCCGTTGTTTCCCAATAATAAAACAAGGTTGAATTATTTGAGTGTTAAAGGCCAATTCATAAATTTGACATTTCGTTTGTCGTTGCCGTTCTCGTGTGACATTTGCCGTTGCCATTCGCGAGTGACGTTTACCATTGACGTTCGAGAGTGACGTTTGACGTCTTTTAACTCTTCATAAACTTTACGTTGCTGCGGATAACCTAAAAATTTTTTTATTCTTTTTGATGTGTGTACTGCATTTTTTCACTTTGCTTTTGTGTTTTTGTTTGTAATTCGATACTTATGGACAATATTATAGAAAATAACGAAGAGCTTTTTTTGGGAGTATTAGACAAGATCACGTTACAAACGCAAACGAATGTCTTCTATTGCTACGAAAGGCCGAGGGGAAAAGGTAAAATTAGTTTATTTTGTCGAAAGTTACAAATGGCAGACGGCGACTTCAAACGGCAACTATGAATGGACTTATGCATATCGATGTTTTCAATTTTGAAACAGCAAGCGGAAAGTCAAGTTTATGAATAAGGTTAATGGACGGCAAACGTAATCCGCGAACGGCAACGACAAACGTCACTTGCGAATGACAACGGCAAATGTAATCAGCGAACATCACTAGCGAACGGCAAACGGAAAGTCAAGTTTTTGAATCGGCCTTTGTTTGTAGATTTTGTTGGTATTGAGTAAAATGGATGCCAGTTATAGACAGATGAGGAACGAGGCCTTGCTGATGTTACAAATGAGAAGATTACAAAAAGAAGCAACGCAAAAAATCACTATTACCGAATATAGTGCTATTACAGGAGAAGGAAAAAAGGATATAATCAATTGGATAACTCAAAAAATTTAAACATTATGCTGTAGAGTGGTTTTTATTAGCACTTATAGAAATCTACGTTCTTTTCTATATAATCTATGATATTCAATAAATTTATAGAATTATTCAGTTGAAAAACTTTATTTTGAAGTTATGTCACGGCCCAAAAGACTATAATGAACGTTGTACACAGCTCGCCGGGGCGGGATCTGGGAGAAAGGGAGTCAATTTGTACGTTAGTTCCACCAAATCCCGCATAACGGCGTTCCTAGTGTCCTGTTTTGATGGACAACCCTCATTGTGTACCGTATGTTTCTTCAATGGTATATAGAACGCCGAAATATAGGACAATAGTGTACAGAAACCAGGTTGTTGTAGATTATCTATCATCTGATTGCGTATTTTAACCAGAACAAGATCAAGGTCACAGTTACCAAACGTCGCAAAGTTCAAAAATCTATAGAGAAAGGGAACAACCCATCAGCTGATCGCATTTACCAGCTCTATCAAGATAGCAGCGCCATATTAGCAAAAATCAATGAATAAATATGCAAATTTTGTAGCTATTTAGTTGCTGATCCTGCGATTTTGTTGCTTAAGCTGTAATGAATGCTAAATTCATACGAAGCTAGCATAAAATTTCGATAAATCAATAAATATCGAGTCAACTACTGAACCAAAATTTGTTGCTGAAGTAAGTACCATCGAAAATTAGGAAAAAAAAGACCGGACCAATTTTTTGCACTAGCAGTAATTTTCTTGACACACGTTACCTTGAACTTGACTTGTTGAACAACAAATGCTAAAGAAATGTATTCGCTACATTGAACAATGTTCAAATGAGCCTAAAGAATAAGCAACAAAATGGAAACTAAAAGTCGGCCAAACCTTCGATCATCAACAATTTTTCTAGTACAAGCTAGCTTGAACTGGACTTGTTGAGCAAAAAATGCTGAAGAAATTTATTTGCTACATTGAACAATATTCAGATGAGCCTAAAGATTAAGCAACAAAATGAAAACTGAAAGTCGGCCGATCCTTTCGACCAGCAAAACACGTTTTTCGGTTTTTTTCGACAACTCACAAACAAATCAACTAATTTCGACCAGACTGGCGGCAATCGACGTGGTTTTTTGATGTTAAGAGCTGATTAGTTTTTGAAATCGATCGATAAAGCCGTTGAGAAGTTATTTCAAAAAAACCACATTTGAGAAAAAAACTTCGTAGTTTTTTTTAGATTTCTTAAAATCTATTGGCCCGAATCGGTTCAAGTTGTACTCAAACCTTTTCGAATGACTCTAACCTGGATGGAATCGGTCGAGCCATTCAAAATTTATACGAGGGTCACATACATACATACGTCATATGTCTGTATGTATGTGTGTGTATGTATGTATGTGACCCTCGTATAAATTTTGATAGACATATGGACATTATCGCGGAAATATTAAGGGAAGCTTCCTAGGGCACCAAAACGTAGAGATCTGAGGTAAATTCGATTTTCGAAAAAGGGGGTAAAATCAATAACTTCCCGATTTTTGAAAATTTCCAATTTTCTTAGCGGAAAAAAACCTTATTTTCTGTTTTCTTTCTCTAACGATAACTCACAAACAAATCAACTAATTTCGACCAGACTGGCGGCAATCGACGTGGTTTTTTGAGGTTAAGAGCTGACAAGTTTTTGAAATCGATCAGTAGAGCCGTTTAAAAATTATTTCAAAAGAACCACATTTAAAAATCGATTTTGTTGCTTATTCTTTTGGCTCATTTGAACATTGTTCAATGTAGCAACTAAATCTTCTCTCCATTTTTCGTGTAACAAGTCGAGTTTCAAGCTAGCGTGTGTCAAGAAAATTACTGCTAGAATAAAAAATTCGTTCGGTCTTTATTTTTTCTAATTTTGGTAGTACTTACTTGCAGCAACAAATTTTGGTTGATTATTGACTTGATATTTATTGATTTATCCAAATTTATGCTAGCTTTATATGAATTTAGCAAATGTCATATGTCTAACAATGACCGTTATCTAGGTTAGTTTCCGAACATTCAGATCATGATCAAGTGAACCCGATCATAGTTTCCGAAAAGTTTTTATATTATTCTACGGTTGGCGACCCTAGATTGTTAATACTTTCAATTTTGAAACGTTGCCATATACACAAAAGAGATTTTGGTTAGTGGTAGTCATGATGCAATGTATAATGTCAAACGGCGTGCAATATTGTGTACTTATTGACATACTTTCGTATGCTTTTTGTACCACATTACAAACAAACTTAATCTCGACTTAGTATTTAGTTTTTGTTGATTTAATTGATGAAACTACATTTATTCGAAAGTTTTGTGTAAATAATTAAAAATTATCGATAGAAAACGTAATGACGTGAGGTTATATTTGAATATTTATTAAAAATTATTACCTCGACTCAGTAATTTGAGTCGAAATATAAAAGAAAACGTTTAAATCACGAACTTTATAATAAATGAGCTATTAACTCGATGATATACTGACTGATAACCTAATACTGCGAAGGTTTTATGAAAAATGGAGCACGTTATTTTTATTTTATCGAAATGACAATACAAATGTCGAGAATATTCGTTTTGGAAATCTTAAATGTTGATTAATTACCAAGGAGCTTATCGGTAGAAGTCGAAGTGCAAATCTTTTAGAAAGGCGAACGGATTTATTTGTATCAACTCAAATAATATCATAATTGGATAATTTTTTATTTCAATACATAACCGTAGACAATAATTGTGTAACGAAATGTTTTTTTTATTTATTTAAACAGGTTTTAATCACAAAATGTTGGGGTCAATTCATACAATTCATTTTATTTAAATTATTCGAAAAATAATACTAAATCCGCTCAATCATTCACTATTCCCTAAACTATACACCAAGAATTATCACTAAACACTTATCTAATTCTTAATATACTAATTTATTTAAATATTATATAGTTTACTTTATATCGAATTATTCATTATTTACTAGGACTGTTCGAAATTCGTTTCTATACACAAGGATCACATCCAGAACGTTTATACACAAATAAAAATACCTTCTTAGAAATTATTTATTGTTTATTTAACCACAAAACGGTGGGGTGAATTTATACATACGGTGTATCATCCTTATTTTATTTAAATTATTCGAACGCTAACACTAAATACTATCAATTATTCACTAAACTATACACCAAGACTTATTACTAAACACTTATCTAATTTTTAATATACTAATTTATTTCAATATATAGTTTACTCTATATCGAATTATTTATTATTTACTAGGACTGTTCGAAATTCGTTTCTATACACTATAATCATATCCAGAATGTTCATAAACAAATAAAAATGACTTCTTGGAAATTATCTCTATAAAAAGTCACAACACGTTTAGGAATTATATCCGGCGCGTCCAACAAACTCTGTATTCTTTAATACAATCGAACAGGACCGATTTCACGGTCTATGTCAATGTTCAGGAGTTCGTTTGAGGTTTATTGAATTATATAAACTCAAAAACTTTTTTCAAGCAAATTGATCATTCGAGATTATTACATTGGCACTGAGGGGGACAATTTTTATTATAAAAGTGCGTAATCGTAAATTGTTTTGCTTCCATTATAGTTTTTTGGTGTTGCTTTTCGTTATTTACATGGAAATATGAATTATAGCGAATATTATTAGTCATGGTAAGATTGCGTGATATGGAATGGCTCTAAAAAAAGCAAATACCATCTCTGTGAATTTTACTGCAACCATTAATGTCAAATAAATCGCATTCATACGATGAAAAACTTGCTCGGAATCTCTGAAGGCAATACAATCATTCCAACTCTTCTCTAACTTCGTTGCCGTGCTTAGAGAAAGATTTATCTTTTGTTTTAAAATAAGCTCAAATTTCAGCTACTGCTTCTTCATTTGAGCTGAATTTCTTATTGACGAATATATTTTTTGATATCAGCTAATAACCAGTCACTGGGGGGCAAATCTGGTTTATACGGTGGCCAAATACTGCTTTGAATCATCAACACGTTGTTGTATTTTGATCGACTTTGAGTAAACGCTGGTTCTACTCCCAAAAAGCTTCGTCATGGTTAAATGTTCATGCATTATTGTTTATGGCCTCAGCATTTGTTGACTTTTTTAATGTTTTTTGAAGTAACTACCTCAAATGAACGACCAGAACGTTCTGTGTCTGTACGACAACGTTTAAGTTCAGCAAATTGTTCTTGATCTCGCGTATACCGGATTCACTATTGAATTGTTACAATTTCCGGTGCGTCTGGTCTTTGCGTTGCCCATAAATAAATGGCAAGGCCAATCGTTGGAAGTTTGCGGAATCGACTTGGAGTTTCATCAAATATAAGAATCTATGGTTTCGTGTTGTGGTCCACTCTGTATATATAATTACAAATCGATAGATTAACAAATGAAATTCTCAAAAGAGCAAAGTATCAAAAAAAACACTAGATTTCTTAACATAGTAATATGAATTGATTGACTGTTACTATTTAAATATATTTTAATGACTCGCAGTTATGCAATTCGAAGCACGAATTATTTCCAGATGAGTTATAGAATCTTAAAAATCAAGACAAATCTAATACGTTGCGCAAAATACGGTGAATAATTATTATAAACGAAGCGTTCACTTCTGTGTACCGCTACACACTTTTCTAAAAATTGAAATGATTATGTGTAATAAACCAAGTGGACGGGTCTAATTTAGCAAGTTTCAAAATATCGTATCGAATAATCCATTTGGAACGCAGATTCCAATCTCATTAATGGAGTTTTAATTCATTCCCTAATCGAATTAGAATTCTATAATATGAATAGGTAATATGGAAATTGACTCATTGTACTGTTTTGTTGAAACTTGCAGAAAAATCTACGAGAATCGTAAGGTCTGTCAAAAACAAAAGTGATCATGTGGGAAAGTATATGTGGGCACTACAAAACGATCCTTAAATACCAGTATTAAAGAACACAAAAGCCAATTGCGTCTGGAGGTAAAAGTTGATAAGTCAGCAGTAGCAGAGCGTGTATTAAATCAAATTTAAGGGAGTAGTAAATTCTACAGAGCATTCGATTTGTATCTGTGTCAGCAGGGTACAATTAACATTGTCTTCACAATGGATCTTGTTTCCATTCCTTGCTTTGAGATTTGAGCTCCACATCGAATTCGTAAAACCAGGAAGTTTCCTGTTTTTTCTGCTACCAACAACCATCTGCTTTCTGTTGTGGTGTCTAGAGTTTCTCACACAATTGTTTTGGGGATTGACAGTTCGTCGACTATCATTCTGATTGTCAATCTACATCCAAGCCCAAATTTGTTTAATAAACTCGATGTCGATGGGCGTCCTAGGCTTTTCACTTCTTCTCGCTCTTCCAGGAACTTTTTTTAACCACTTTTTCACGAGCTACCACCTCGTACTTGATCAATCACAAGACAACAATTGACTTAAAAGTTTGAATATTTATTATTATTAATAGTTTTTTCGATATTTGACGTTTATTATATGTATGATTAGTCGTTTTTAAATTGAATTTAACCAAAGAGGTTATCGACTGAAGCAGTTAACCCGCTGCTGGAATGAAAGGTTTGTACAGTTTATGGTATATCAAAAGATAGTGTCTTTTCTTCGAAATCAAATGATCCTGACGTGATCGTGATCACACAGCCACTCACGAGTTCACAAAACAAACTTGATTAAGGCACTTCTACAGTTGGGATAAATCTGGGCCCCAACCTTCTTCGAACAATCAATAATCTCACGACCATTCTAGCCTAGTTTTGCAAGAAATTTGATGTCGATGCTCACTCAGAGAAAGAGCTACATGTCGACGGTAGATCAAAAACTCTTAACAGTCAGGTATTAACACTTGAAGCGCTATTAATCGAAATGAGCGCTGATGGGATTGACTACATTCAAATTTTAAACGTATTTACCGGACAAATCTCGTATACGAGGAAGTACCCAAAGTAACCGGAATAGCATTGCCATGGGTGGAGTTTTTGTAGTACTGATTTCCGCCGCTAGGGCCTGCCTAGCACAACTCGTCACAATTTCAGTGCCGCGCGGGCCGTCGTTGACCTGCCACGTTCTGTTCATCAGTTTTTGCTAGTGCTGTTTCACTGCTGCTGTGAAATTTTGTTTTCTACTCGGTAAAAACGCTACAGAAACTGTTTTAATGTTGAAAACTGCTTACAAAGATGATGCTATGGGAAAAACTCAAGTGTATGAGTGGTTTTCACGATTTAAAAATGGCGAAATGTCGATTGATGACAAACCTCGCTCTGGACGTTCATCAGACCGTCGACAGACAATTGATCAACTGTCTGAAATCAGTGGGATATCTTGGGGCTCGGTTCAGCAAACAGGTAACTGGTTCTTCCACCCGCACACTCAGTGTTAGACACTTTTTGGTTAAAAATAACTGCCCCACGCACCTTACTCGCCTGACCTGTCTCCGTGTGACTTTTTCTTGTTTCCGCGCATGAAAAGGGGCATGAAAGGACGGCGATTTGAAAACATTAAAGCCATCAAGAAAAGAACGAGACAGGAGCTTACAGGTATCTCTAAATATGAGTTCAAACAATGTTTCGAACAGTGGACAAATGTATTACTTGTAATGGAGAGTTTTTTGAAATGGAAAATGTCGTTTTGTAAATATATAGCATTTTAAAAATAATTCCGGTTATTTTTGGGTACCCCCTCGTATGATTTGAATCGATTCAACTTTGCTTTTTAGGCGACTATTGGTTTCGTAGCCACTACCGATAGTAAAAATTTAATATCTCTCATTAATATTTAATTCATCTCCATCCGAGTGTCTAAGTGTTCGATGCAGTTTTTATAATACAATAGAGATTGGATTTTATTATAAAATATGACGCTCCCGTCTATCTCGAAACGAACTTGTTCGTAATACTTACAGGGTGTTCTTTTATTATATCGATAGATAAAATTTATTTACAAACAGAACGTAACTGTCAATGACAATCGTTCGAATGGAAAATTATAAAATATTAATTACCGTAATCTCCGAGTAATCATAGTCAACGAACAGAAATTGAATCAACAATAGACGTTGAATTTGGCCTTGCTCTACATAAATATGAAAGAAACGTGGGTGTGTTGATTGTCTGGATTTGTTGCAAATATTCTAATACGACTATTACTAAACGTGGTACTTAGTCATACGTACTTCCGGTTCGAATTATTTCGTTACGGTAATTAATCGATTGAAAGTAATAGGAATCAACTGATACAACTGATTGCTGTCGTCAAATCCGACATTTCAATCAAAATGTTTCAGGTTTATGGTGAACGTACTCAAAACGAGTTTTCTATGATCTTCAACTTCGAGTTTTGGTGATGAAGCACCACCTAGACCCACCGTGTTTGGATGGTTCTACGAATTAAATCATAGTCGAACTTCGCTACAGGATGAGTTTTGGAAAAGTCGTTCAAAATCGATTGTTGTTGTGCCAGAAACATCGATGTTGTGCGTTAACAAAGATCGTGACAGGCGACGAATCATAGATCTATGCACAAAAACCCGAAACTAATCAACAATCGACTTTCTTGGTCTTTCAAAACGAGGTAATTTCAACGAAATTTTCATTAGAGTAACGTCAATTCTGGATGGTACACCAGCATTTGTATGCAAGAAGTTTTCGTAAAAATTTTCGCAGATGACATGCTCAGTTGAAATAAAAACGTTTTTGAATCTCGATCTTAATGGAGAATATTATGGAGAACAGTTATTAAACTCCATCCACCAACCATCCATTCGGTTCACTGTCGATTGGACTCTATTTTTACATATCTGCGTGAAATTTATAGTTTATTACGATTGAAAAGCCTCAAAAGCTGCTTGCCAGGCACCCATTTGGAATAGAGCTTCTGCATACTCAAATATTCATTCATCACCATCTTAGATATCTCAATTAATTTCACTTTTGAGGAAGTTTTTGGGGCATTTACTGCATGAGTCGCTCGGTGTTCAATTCGCCTAGTATTTAGTCTATTTTTGTGTACGATATGTAATGCAAAACGACAATTTTCATAAATGTACCTGAGCTACCAAGTTTTCTTGCACTTATTGGTTTTTTATAACGATAACTTGTCCAGAAAAACGGTTTGGACAGACCGAAAGCCCTATGTATTAAATAATACATAGCCACATCATTGCCAATTAAGTTTTTTTTCCAAAAATCCTCAATAATGGAACATTTCCGAATGAGCTTCCATCTCCGATGGAGTTGTAAGTCTTCTTTGCTGCTCGCTTTCCATCTCGCTTCCTTAGGTTTGTGATAGTGTCCTTCTATTCTTTTCTTCAGGATAATGATTCGCATTACTAAAAATGTACTCGACGACAACGATGACGGATTCGACCCTATTTTTTCATTGTTATTTTTCTCTATCTACAGCTGGTTATTGTCAGTTTCCTCGGCATCTTAAACCTGTCGTAATCAGATTTTACAATTTTCTTCTAGCAGTTTTCTCCTCAAATCTTTCCAAATCCTGATGAACCATTGCTGAAAGCTACTTCAGATGATTCGTCTTTCCCTAATCTGTAGATAATTATAACATGCTGGGGATACGGTTGACCTTGATGAGGTGAAGCGAGGTTTTCTTTTCTTTTTCGTCCTCTTATCGATTAGGTAAACCTTTAACGTCAATTCCTGGTCTAGTTCTTAACCTAACAATGTCCACGTTGACTTCTAACATCTCTCTTTTTTATGGTTACCAGTTTAATCTGCTCCACGTTGTACATCTGATTGGATTCATGGCTTACTGAATATCTTTGCTTATGGTACTTCATTGGAATGTCCAACTCGTTTTATAGATATCAGACGCTGTCGAAAGTCTTGTTGAAATATAAGAATGCCGCTAATGTAGTTTTATTCGGTTTGAATCCTTGGATGACGTATTCCACTATCTTTTCAGCTTGTTCTTCGACGTTTTCTAAGTTTTTTGGTAGGATAATTTCTATCTCTTCTAGGACTGTCTTTTTGACTTGTTTTACTCATCATAGTGAGAAGGTTTGAAAGGTTTTGAAAAAATTTCTGGTATTTTTTCTCAAAATGATCGTCTCCAATTCTTACCATTGGTCTGGATAGAGTTCCATCCTCAGTATTTTTTCGCTGACGAGTGTTTTTATTCCTGCGATTTCTACTGGGAATATTAGAAGATAAAACTTCATAAATATATGTTAATAATAATGAAAATTGTTTTTGTATTGAATAGAAATCTTAAAAATCCGATAGAAATCGACCGTGTGTATTGTCTAGTTTCGTTACAGCATGTTTATAACCTTTCAAATAAGAACCGAATGTCATTTCACCGACTCTCACTTTCAAGATTACTCACATAGTAATAATTCCGTTTATTATTACGCTGATTTTTTCAGTTTGCTACCGAAATTATTAGGTTTTTAAGTCTACTTTTAGTCACATGTGTTAGATTAATAAATAAAAAAAATGTTTTCTAATAAAAATAATATTCACCGTTCGAATTAGACTTAAATTACACAAATTATCTATATAACCTTGATAATATAATGAAGAAAAACGAAAATAAACGAGATAGATTCTTGGATGTATCTCTAATATAAGTGGCAATTATGTAAAATGTTAAAACCGTTAGATTCGTCCAAAGTACCGTTTTAAATTGAATAAATACGAGTGGAAATCGATATTATTTATAGTATCAGCTACTTGACTCAATACAACTTTCAACAGTCTTTTAAATTATTTTTTGTGAGCAAAAAAATCGATTCAGGCGACACCTCTACAATCGCTAGCGAAAAAATTGAACACGAAATTGTCTTTTTCAAGAATTCTACCTAAAAATTGCTTAAGTAGTCAACTTATTGCAACAAGTCCAGATCAGCGAGAAGTGGCCAGTGCGCTGAAAATGATTCAGTCTGTTATTTCCAGAGTCTACCGTCTTTACCAAGAGATGATAATCAATCGAAGACGCGGTTCCGAAAGAAAAAGCTACACATCCGAGAAAGGTGGTGTTCAAGTCTAATAAGACCTCAGAGAAACGCGAGAAGTGGCTAGAAAGAACACTCAGGTCCCAAATTAACCCCAGCCCACGATTTCCCAGAGAATATATTAATTGTACTGGGGTTCCGTTCTTTCTCAGACGAAAGCAGAGTTTACCTATCTATAGAGTCTTTAGAAGAATCTTCTCCTCCTCCAAAAACGTGGCTCCAGAACGGTTAGGTTAGCGGCAAAAAGTCTTGGTCCTCATTGTGGTCAACTTTCAAAAACCAGAAGAGAAATGCCGACTGGATAGCAGCCGAAAAGATGCTATTAAATATTGTTCCAATGCAGTTTGATGATTTGTCATTAAAAGAAACGAAAAATCATCTGACATAATCCGAAATACTAACAACCAGGAAGCAACGGGTATTGATAATATCCAAAACATTTGGAATAAGAAATTCCCGAAGAACAAGATATTCCAACGTTTTAAGCACTCGGTTCCACTTATTTGCTTTCAAAGAGCTCCCAGACTGATGACTCCACTCAGTACAGATCAATCACGTGCTTTTTCATTCAATATAAGATATTTACAGCTTGTATCACTAACAGGTTTTATAGGCACGTCAAGGAAAATAACAAAGGGTTGCAGAAGAGATCACCAAGGGTGCAAAGAACAACTTGTGGAGGTCTTGCAGATTTATAAAGTCCACCCAATTATTGTAAGCTTCATTTCAATAACGATGAAAGCGGAAAAACTGACATTAGCAAACCAGTCCAAGCTCTGTACTAACGAAAACTCATTCGTGCGACATCTTGAGTCATTTGTGGTTCTACCTTGCAATGAATCCTCTATTAGGGATTCAACATTGAAGCTAATAGAGACACCAACTGTATCATCTTTCATCTTCATACATTTTAATAAGCTAAGTTATTGGAGCACAAGCAGGCAAAAGCTAGAATCCAGGATCAATATACCAAAAGAGTGAAATTACTTATGTCCAAGTCCTAATTAAATTTGGACATCTCAGTCCAGATAATCACAACCAATGGCACGACAGTTTGGGCGAAAACAGAGCTAGAGGAGGTTAACACGAACAATGATTACCAAGAACAACAACCACTATCCGAAGTCATCCACTATTAAAACAAAATTACCCCGAAAAGAGGGTGGAAGAGGCTTGATCGACCTTCTCAACCTGCAGTACGTAAATTCTTTCATAGGAAATCAAAAACCTCAACCCTACATCGGATTATATCCAAGGCGGGTAATGATTATTCACCCCTCAACCTTGCTTCGTCAGAATCTGATTTGAAGATTTTAAAAAACTGGAATAATGGCCACGAAAGGTACTACACGGTACACCTCAACCAGCCGCATGTTGACAAAGAAGCTTACTAGCGGAAATCTCTTTCCAGAGACCGAAGTTATTAACTCGAATAACTACGAAAAAAATGTCATTAATGATCCGAAACTCAATTCGACCAACGCAAGAGTCAACAAACACCATCTTCGTCAACATATATCTGCTTGTAGTGTACATCTTTCGCATGCGAGTAAGGAAGATAAAGTTAGTGGGCGGACTACGTAAGCGTGCACTTCCAGACTCACAAAATCCACATGCAACTATCAACACATACACATATTAATATAATACGTATCAAAGACGCGATTAATTATTGCTGTATCTCGATTTTGTAAGTATGGTACTGCGCGCTTACGTAGTCCGCCCACTAACTCTTTCTTACTATGATGTTTTTCTTATTTATTTATACTATTTCTATTCGTGGGGTGAATTTATGAACAATACCTCTTATTTACTTAATTTATTAAAATTCGTTTTAATGGCTATGACTATTTATTATAAACTGACTAATTCCGTTGAACATGCTCGATATATATAGCAGAAACGATATTTCTAGAAATCTAGAAAGTAAACAATCAAAAACAGAGAAATAACAAGACCTTCCTAGAAATTAGTTAAAAAGAAATAATATAAACAAACCGCCTGCTATGATAAAAACATATATAGAAACAAACCTCAAACGAATTCCACTGTTTATAAAAAGTATATCAACGTGCCGCGACTTCGCTAAATTTTATAATTCCATTATAACTGGACAGGACCGGCTTCATGTCGGTAAAGAATTCGTAACATTACTCTCATGCGAAGGATACAAAAAGGAATTTATGAACATTCAGGTGAAATTAATAAGCGTGTTGAAGAAGATGTGTAGCTAATCGTATTTTAAATATGAAAGTGAACGATATGTCACTGTTTCCTTATTATTTTTGAATGAACAAATAACAAGACCTTCCTAGAAATTAGTTAAAAAGAAACAATGTAAACAAACCGCCTGCTATGATAAAAACATATATAGAAACAAACCTCAAACAAATTCCGCTGTTTATAAAAAGTATATCAACGTGCCGCGACTTCGCTAAATTTTATAATTCCATTATAACTGGACAGGACCGGCTTCATGTCGGTGACGAATTCGTAACATTACTCTCATGCGAAGGATACAAAAAGGAATTTATGAACATTCAGGTGAAATTAATAAAGGCGTGTTGAAAAGGATGTATAGCTAATCGTATTTTAACTATGAAAGTGAACGATTTGATACTGTTTCCTTATTATTTTTGAATGAACAAATAACAAGACCTTCCTAGAAATTAGTTAAAAAGAAACAATGCTAAATTTTATAATTCCATTATAACCGGACAGGACAGGCTTCATGTCGTAGACGAGTTCGTAATATTCCTTTCATAAAAATGAAAGTGAAAGATATGACACTGTTTCCTTATTATTATTTTTTCAATCTTCGGTTTATAATCGGGAAATGAACTTTGACATAAAAGCAGAAAGCGGCGGCGTGACAAATCGAACATATAAATCTCGGAGACCCGAGACAAAGATGATACTAGTCGCGAAGACGTGATTATACGGTGCTACTTTCTAAAATAACTCCGAGAAAAATACAAAGAGATTAGGTAACGAATATCTCGTTTAATTTTTATAAAAACAACGACTTGAGATGGCGAAAATTTTTACAGGGCTTTGATTACGGGTAAATGTCTACTGGATGAATGAAATAGTTGAAAATTACACAAAAAACAATCGGGGCGTATAGGTGGGATGATTCCGAGGGTACTGCTCATTCGATTGAACATGTCTCAGGCCTTAGTGTCGCGGTTTGAGCAAAATGGGTTTGATTTTTGGCGTCGTTACATAATTGTAAATAAAACATAGAAACAATGCTGTAAACAAGACAGTGGATTGCAAAAGGCAAACTTGGAAAAACGACGATGACCATTTTTTGGGATAGTCATGATATTATATTCATCAACTACAACAACAAATTGGTAGAACAATAAAAAGAAAGAGATTTCTATAAAGCGACCGCATTTGAACATAGAGTAGAGAAAATCTACCGAAAATTGTATCAGAAGAAGATTCAAGATTCGAAAAACTTAGAAGAATATCCAGATATTGTAAAACCAGCTGGACTACTACCAGCAGTGAAGATATCAAGAAGAATATAAAGAAACATGTTCCATTAATGTGGAGAGGCTTAGCAAGATTTCTGGAATAGCTTTTTAGCAATAAGTGAAGCGTGGTATGAGTTAGCTAGTGTTCTATGAGCTGCCATAATCAAACGGAACGTCAAAATAGAAAAAAGAGTGAAGGAAAAAGAAGATACTTCTATCAAACCCATGAAAAATGAAATTTGCGAAATGTGGGAGTAGAATCAGCTTGTTGAAACCAGAACATAAACTTGCTTGTTAATAGTCAAAAGTTTTGTCTAAAAATATTAATCCTTCAACTTGATTTCCTACAGTTTCTGCCCAAATATCCAATTAAGGATTGAAGTTACACATTGGATTAGGAAATGAAAGAAAAAAATAGATCGATATTTTAATAAAACTAGTTTAAAAATTTTAACTCATATCAGATAAATCCACCAATTCTCCTTCTTCGGCTACTGTTTCAATCAAATGTCTTCGCGTTTGTTCTTCAAACACCTGCGGTTCCGTTAAATCATTAGGTTTCTTCAATAAACCAGTTTCTTTTGTTAAATCCTGCAAATTTTATTAATTAGACATTGGAAGAGCTTCAATACACTCATTACTACCACTACACCAACACTCATACTATAGAAGCGCGTTTCTGTAACCAAGTTATCGCCTTCAGAGATCAAAGCAAAGAGGCTTGTAAAAATCGCATGGAGTCAGGATGATCTGCAGTATCAACATTCCATTTTGTGGTCGGATGAAGCTAAACATTATCAATCGACTGTACTGGAACGACCAGAATCTTAACGTCTTCATTGAAGAAGAATTAAACCTGCATGGGGTGTGTGTGTATGTGCTGGAGGTCTCGTGGGTCTATGAGGATCACGTGACTGGACAAAGTTATCGAAGATTTACGCGGGAAAATGGACAAGGATGCAACACTACGCGTTATTTTGGAGAAAGGATAGTCAGCCGAGGATTCTTTGAGTGGGCCTTACGGAAATGTGTCCTGACAACCTGTGATTTATTCCTGTGGGTCTTTCTCAAGGAACTCGTTTTTGCAACCTCCGAATTACAATTGAAGAAGAATTGGGCAGAAAGCTTGACGTGATTCTCCGTTGAGAAACGTTGCCCGAAGGTGGGCTTCGATTTGATCACTTACAGTAACCCTTTTTCGATTCAATCAATTTCTTTCCTTTTCATGGTGGATGAACTAATAGACAAACCATCCGAAATGGTTGAGTTTACCTCATGCGACGTTATTTGAATAATTTTGTTATTAATTAAAGTAATTGGTGCTTACTTCAGCTGAACTGGCATTAGAACTCGATGTGGAAGACGATTTTTTTGTAAATTCCGAAAAACTAGGATTTTCGAACGTTTTCGGTATATTTGGCATTGAACTACCAACCAAATGTCCTTCTCCTATCAATCCAGTACCTTCACTGATACTACTGTTTCTCGAAAAGAATACTGATTTATAAGTAAGAGGCCTGGAACCGAGACCAACACTAAAATTGAAAAAAAAAAAGATATAATAGCTGAAAATATATAACAGCAGGGCCTTACCGTTCTCGAAACCGTTTAGTTTTATCGTTGTCTCCGAATAAATACAGAACCATTGCAAATATAACGCATGCACTAAATAGCGAACCGAAAATTATTGATATAGCGTTTGTTGCATTTTTTCCATTCTGGTTCGGGTACGAAGACGTCAAAAATTCCGATTTTTCATATTCGATCGTTTTATCTAAAAGAAATACAAATAGGGAAACACAGAAATACGACAAATAGAGGGAAAAATAGATATAGAAATCGAGACTAAGATAGGAACAAACACAGACACTGAAATAAGTAAAGACAGAGATAATAATAGAGATAAAAACAAACCCAGTGACAGAAACAGAAGAAAATATAGAAAAAAAAGACAAATACAAAGACAGGAGTTGACCAAAGTGAAATCAGAGACGATAATAGAGATAAAAACAGCGAGGAAGACAGAAACAGTAACAAAAAACAAAGACGAAAGCAAAAAAGAGAGAGACAGTGACAGAAACAAAGATAAACACTTGGACAGAAATTGAAGCTAAAACAAGAAGAAAGATAGAGTTATAGACAGAGACAAACCTAGGGGATGACAAAATCGTAGAGACAATAATAAGTTTAGAGACAAAGACGAAACAGAGAAAGAGAGAGAGAGAGTGACGGAAACAGAGACAAACGCAGGGACAGAGATTGAGATTGATACAAGAAAAAATATAGTTATAGACAGAGACAAACAGTGGTGTTGTCTAAAGCAAAAATAAAGACAATAATAGATATAAATACAAAAGCAAAAACGGAGACGGAGACAAACACAGTGACAGATACAAAGATAGAGGCTGATGAAAACAGAAACAAAGATGGAAATAAAGATAAAAACAAAGAAAATGACAGAAATAGTGATAAAACAAAGAAAAACACAGAGACAAATAGAAATAGGATCAAAGATAAAGACCGAGACAAACACGTAGGCGGACAAAAGCAAAAAAAGAGACAATAATAGATATAAATACAAAGGCAAAAACAGAGACGAAGACAAACACAGTGACAGAAACAATGTTAGAGGCTGATGAAAACAGTAACAAAGATAGAAATAAAGACCAAGACAAAGAAAATGGCAGAAATAGTGACAAAACAAAGACAAACACGGCGACAAATAGAAATAAGATCAAAGATAAAGACCGAGACAAACACGTAAGCGGACAAAAGCAAAAAATGACAGTGATAAAATTAGAGGGCTGACGAAAACTGCAGTAACAAACAATGACAACAGCAAAGATAGACGCTGACAAAAATAGCAACGTAACAGAGATAAATATGACAAGGATTAATACAAAAGCAGGTGCAGAGTCAAAGATATGAATGGAAACAAAAACAGTAAGAGAAATGATGATATAAAAAACAAGAGAGATGGCTTGGGATGGGCTGAAGAAATATTAGTGTGAGTGTGTGGTCTAACGTCAATGAAAATTTAAAATTGATTGAAAAATGACTCACCGGAACAAAGCATATTCAATTGAAAAAACAAAACAATGATGCAGAATCAAAGATGTAGATAGAGGTAGAGACCAAGACAAAGGTGGATTATTATGGAATGAAAACCTTACCATCTTTAAGTATTTGATGGAAACGTTGAGCTTCTTCGATACTATTTCCGGTGAATTGTTTCTCGGTGAAAATAATTTGTATGACTTCGTCGCCGTTTTCGTTTTTCACTTTACTGATATGCGTATCCGACGTGTAACTTTTCAATCTGGTTTCCATCCGAGCTATTTCGAAATCTTGCTTTGGTTCGAAAATAATAGTTGACCCTTGAATATATGAAAAATAATGAAGATAATGTGACGAGAAGTCTTAGAAAAAAAATGTTCGGATTAGAAAATATACCAGATAATGTGGGAGCTTAATTTGGAATTAAAATATTAAAAAGTTGTTATCAGGAAAAGTAAGAAAATGATCGAGAAGGACTAGGAGTTTCTAGAAAATGGATGAGGTTTGAAAATTTGATGGAAATTTGGAAAAGAAGATAAAGAAAGTGATATATTGCATGTTATAGAAATAAATGTGTGAGGAAAATCAAAAGACGATTGATTTTGGAAATTTGAGAAAAAAATTAATGTAATTGGAAAATTTTTTGGAAAAATTAAGTAAACTCGGAGAGAGAGAGACTAGATAAAGAAATGATGAATGAAAAATGATTAACATAATTCAAGGGTTCCTATAAAAGTGATTGGTATAGCAAATAAATTCGAAAAAGGACGCAATGAATGATCAAAATTGGAATTGGAAAAAGAAAATTATATAAAAAAAAACGAAAAAATGAATATGATTTGGGATTAGTCTAAAAAATTTCGGGGCATGCATAAAGATGTGTCGAAGAACCTTGCTGGGAAAGGGATAAAATAAATGATGAAAGGATTAAGGACTTTCTAAAAATGTGAATAGACTAGAGAATTCAAGTAAACTGGAACGCATAGGAGAAAGTTATCACAAAAAAAAAAACAAAAAAAAATGATGAATAGGGTCACGAAAATCCTAAAATATTGATTGGTTTACGAAATTCAGGACTAATTGACAAAAGTATTGTCCATATATAAAAATAAATCGAGGAAAATGATCAGGTAATTATAGGGGAGTATGAAGAGAATAATTGAAAGGTTCAAGTAGCTTCTAGAAAGGTGAATAGACTAGAAAATTCAAGTAGATGAAGAAGAAGATGAAGAAAGCAACATTTTGACCAGATGAAGAAATAAATCAGATGTAAGTAAAGAAAATGAAGAAAAGGATCAAGGAATTTCTAGAAAAATTAATGATTTAGCAGATTTCGGAATAATATGAGAAAGTTATCACAAAAAATGAAGAAAATGATAAATAAGATCAAGGAAATCCTAAAAAATTGATTGGATTACGAAAATACGGAATAATCAAAAAAGTATTGGTCATATCTAAACATAAATTAACGAAAATTTTCAACCGATGAAAGAAAAGTTTTGGACAAATTTTAAAAGAGGTCAAGGACCTTCTAGAAAAGTGATAAAATTAGAAAATTTAAGTAAACTCGTAGAAGATTATGAAGTCAATAGACAAGAAAATTCAAGTAGATGAAGAACAAGATGAAGAAAGCAACATTTTGATCAGATAAAGAAATAAAACAGATACAAGTGAAGAAAATGGTAAAGAGAATCAAGGAATTTCTAGAAAAGTTAATAATTTAGCAAAATTAATGAAAAATTTGAGGAAAATGAACAAGACAGCAATGAATGATCAAATTTGGGAATAGATAAGAGAAAGTTATCACAAAATATGATGAAAATGATAAATAAGATCAAGGAAATTCTGAACAATTGATTGGATTACGAAAATGAGGACAAATTAACAGTTGTATTGACTATATTTAGAAATAAATTAAAGGAAATTGTCAAGCAATGAAAAAAAGTCTTGGACAAATTATAAAAGAGGTCAAGGACCTTCTAGAAAAGTGATAAAATTTAAGTAAACTCGTAGAAGAAGATTATGAAGTCAATAATTTGACCAGATATACAAATGTGAGAAAAATAGAGAAAATTATCAACAAGATCCAAGACGTATCTTAAAAGGGTTTTTTATAAAAAAAATACGAGATTAAGGAAAATAGCCAAGAATTCCTGGTAATGTGATCGGTTCATTTAAGTACTGAGTGATTTTTTTGGTGGTAGTGGTTTTTTGACAGATCACGCGTAAATCGTGTCTTGTGTCATTGTCAAACTTGTTCAGTTTGGTATAAAATTTAATCATGAATTGACTTACGAACGAACAAATTATTGAATTTCATCAAAATTCATCGGTTCATCGCGCATTTCTTCAGATTTATGGGCAGTTTGATCGGCCACAACGTATAACATTAGGTGAATGGGCGCCGGCAAAAGTTGGAGGGAGATCCGCTCCAACAAGCAAAATTACCGCATCTGGAGTGAAGACTGACCAGAAGCATTGCAAGAACGATCAATGCATCCCGAAAAAGTCACTATTTGGTGTGGATTATGGGCATCATCTTCAAAAGTGACGATGGCCAAACGTTACTGTGAATGGCGATTGGCGAGCGTTACCGTGTGATAATTGACGATTTGTTTGTCCAAAATGGAAGAATTGGACATGACGACATGTGATTTCATCTAGACGGTGCCACATGCCAATGGTACTCGAAACAATCACCAAATTGAGAGCCGCCGTCGGTTAACAGTTCATGTCACGTTTGGGGTCCTAGATCGTGTGATTTAACGCCTTTGGATTGTTTCTTGTGGAGACATGTTAAGAATAATGTCTACAGGGATAAACCAGCAACGATTGAAGCATTTATTAGGCCGATATGTTAAAGAGATTGTGCCAAAATTGGACCTTGTACATGGGCTATCTAAAGCGAAGCCTTGTCCAACATTTGCAAGAAATTCACCAACTTTTTAATTTTTTTGTGGTTTTTTCCAAAATCAAATCCTATAACTCTTAAAAAATTTGGAAAAAGAAAGGCATGTTTCATCTAGATATAAAAATACTGTCAGGAAAATATATAAATGAAGTTGTTGTTTTGTTTCCTTTCTGTATTGACCCTTTTTTCAAGAAAAAAAATGCTCACCGCATATTTTGTAACAAAACCCAATTGGTAAGATGGGTTGATTACATTCGATGGTATCTGGTACGTCAAAAACATCACACGCTTCGCCGTAATACAATTCGTTTCCGCATACGCAACCGGAATCATCATCGCATTGACGATTATTGACGTTGATTTCGCCATCTCTAACGAAAACTATAATATCTGGAAAAAACGTGTGGGCACATAACGATTACTAACAGTTTAATACTAAATGAAAGCGTAATATTTTGGGGGAATAAGCTAGTTGATAAAATATAGTTTAAAACTATAGCTTAGCATCTATTTCACCCCAAAAATATATTACTTTGAGATAAATAGGTTTTTTACGTTAGTATTTTGAGTTTTTAGAAATGAATTTGAAATTTACCGCGAATAAGGCCAAGACTGTCATGGCGTCTTGAATGACGTCACACCTCGAAAAACAGCCATGTTTGTTTCTGACAGTCAATTGTTTTTCAATAAATAATGAGCACCTCGTATTATAAATACTATATAGTACCCCAATGAAAAAGTACAACGATAAAAACGCCAGAAAAATTATTCATACAAGTTCCAAACAATGAAGAAATAAGAAGAAAGTATTTAAAAATGATAAGGAGACAAGATGCTTTTATTTTATCAACTAATTCCACAAATTATTTCTGTGATGATCATTTTGATGTAAGTATCAAACAAAACTTGATGTATCTATGTATGAATGTATAAAATCTACCATAATACACCACACATAACATATAAAATGTTATGACTTAATTAAGTTGAAAGTTATTGAAACTTTGTATTCGCTAACCTCAAAATCAGTTAAGAATTTTCATTCTGCAGTGGATAAATGCAACTTTCTGACTGGTAACTGCTAATCAAATAAGACTTTGTTTGTTCTTTGTTTTTAACACTGCGGACTTTCGATGAACTAAAGTAGGTGTTGCACTAAATTCAGTCAAGCATAACTGCGTCAATTTTGGGCTAATTACTGCAGTTTGCTTTGTTAAATCCTGCTTCCATCGCAAATTATACCTGTCTTCCAAGATTAAACTAAAAACGAATTTTATTAATTTAAAAATAATAGAAAACTCGAAATAACCTTGTTACTTTATACGACAATGACAGCTACAACATGGCGTTTCGCGCGGTGTGACGTCACGCTTTTTAATCGGTATTTAATGTCACGTGATTAAACGCCTCATTTCGTCGATTTTATTTTCTATTATTTTTGTAGAAAAGTTGTTTTTTTATTTATTAATTATCATGGTTAATCATTAGAAACTCAAAGCGATCCGATTTATTCTTAGTGGAAACATGCCTATTGACTTACTGCTGAGTGTAGAATCGCTATCAAGTTCCACAAATTCCGATTCCTCGTAATATTCGTCGCCGAATTTGAAACTCTTTATAGAAACTTGACTCGAAATAACAACAGCCCCACTTAAGTATCCCTTCGGGAAAATTACATCGTCGTATACGCAAGGAAGTTTTTCCAAATGTGGAATCGCCATATTATCGTTGTTTACACCCGATTTTAACCAATTATCAAAATTTGTCCATTGGTGAAGTTCTACTTCCGAGCCATTTATCGCCACGCCTACAGAGAACAAAACAACTATTAATGTATATCACCCTGTATATCAAAATGATATATAGGATTTTCCACGACGAGTTCTACCGGAAATCGGCCATATTTATTTCACGAAATGCGATATTTCGACATTTTTCTCTAAATTGTATGGAAATAATTACTTACAATTCATTTCCGATTTTGTATTATCGTCAAATATAATCTCCGTATCGTCATTTAGTATAATATCGTTCAATTTTCCAAATACCATCTGTTCTATTTCCAAAGTCTTGAAAGTCGTAGTACCGTAAAATTGCTCCAAGAATAATCCCTGACATTTTTTTTGAGGTACGTGACCCAACCAATTTCTCTTATCATAAAAATCGTTATTGCGTTGAAATATAATTTCATAACATTCAGATGATTTAACTAAAACAATAATTTCATGGAAAATCAAATAAAATACTAAAGGTGTTCCAGTGCGGTATGGCTTCTGGTACCAGACGGTGCGTTCAATGCTACTAACGTTGGACGCTGATATGATTGGACGCGTCGTGTCATTCGACGAATATTTTGCTTCCAATATTGGCTGAATCTGTTTTTTTTTGGCCTGCGTGAAAGGAGTATCCAACATTGGAATGAATTTGGAACCAACACGTGTAAAACTTCTTTTCTTCTTGCGTATTCTATATGAAAAACCATTTATTTAGGTAATGCGTCCAATGTTAAGCCAACGTTGGACGCATCGTGTAGTACCGGCTTAAGAAACGACGTCAAATTTTAACCCTGCATTTAACACAATAGATTACAGAATTATAAATATTAAAAATAAACTATAAAAGGGAAAAAGATAGAAGAGTAGTTGAGGACCTCAAGACTCCGAGTTAATCACTACCAAATATAAATCGAGTTTGTCCGAACTGACCTAATCTAATCTAATCTAAAGATCTGACAAAAGTAGACGCCAATTCCGCTGAATTTACATGAATTGATATGATTCGACGTTAATAGAAATCAGGAGACATCCATCAACATGAAGTGATAATCGATCTCAATCGGTTTTAATAGATTGTTAATATGCAAAATCTGACAAAAGTAGACGCCAATTCAGTTGAATTTACATGAATTGATATGATTCGACGTTAATAGAAATCAGGAGACATCCATCAACATGAAGTGATAATCGATCTCAATCGGTTTTAATAAATTGTTAATATGCAAAATCTGACAAAAGTAGACGCCAATTCAGTTGAATTTACATGAATTGATATGATTCGACGTTAATAGAAATCAGGAGACATCCATCAACATGAAGTGATAATCGATCTCAATCGGTTTTAATAGATTGTTAATATGCAAAATCTGACAAAAGTAGACGCCAATTCAGTTGAATTTACATGAATTGATATGATTCGACGTTAATAGAAATCAGGAGACATCCATCAACATGAAGTGATAATCGATCTCAATCGGTTTTAATAGATTGTTAATATGCAAAATCTGACAAAAGTAGACGCCAATTCAGTTGAATTTACATGAATTGATATGATTCGACGTTAATAGAAATCAGGAGACATCCATCAACATGAAGTGATAATCGATCTCAATCGGTTTTAATAGATTGTTAATATGCAAAATCTGACAAAAGTAGACGCCAATTCAGTTGAATTTACATGAATTGATATGATTCGACGTTAATAGAAATCAGGAGACATCCATCAACATGAAGTGATAATCGATCTCAATCGGTTTTAATAGATTGTTAATATGCAAAATCTGACAAAAGTAGACGCCAATTCAGTTGAATTTACATGAATTGATATGATTCGACGTTAATAGAAATCAGGAGACATCCATCAACATGAAGTGATAATCGATCTCAATCGGTTTTAATAGATTGTTAATATGCAAAATCTGACAAAAGTAGACGCCAATTCAGTTGAATTTACATGAATTGATATGATTCGACGTTAATAGAAATCAGGAGACATCCATCAACATGAAGTGATAATCGATCTCAATCGGTTTTAATAGATTGTTAATATGCAAAATCTGACAAAAGTAGACGCCAATTCAGTTGAATTTACATGAATTGATATGATTCGACGTTAATAGAAATCAGGAGACATCCATCAACATGAAGTGATAATCGATCTCAATCGGTTTTAATAGATTGTTAATATGCAAAATCTGACAAAAGTAGACGCCAATTCTGCTGAATTTACATGAATTGATATGATTCGACGTTACTAGAAATCAGGAGACATCCATCAACATGAAGTGATAATCGATCTCAATCGGTTTTAATAGATTGTTAATATGCAAAATCTGACAAAAGTAGACGCCAATTCAGTTGAATTTACATGAATTGATATGATTCGACGTTAATAGAAATCAGGAGACATCCATCAACATGAAGTGATAATCGATCTCAATCGGTTTGAATAGATTGTTAATATGCAAAATCTGACAAAAGTAGACGCCAATTCAGCTGAATTTACATGAATTGATGTGATTCGACTTCAATCAACATGAATCCAAAAACCAGAACCACGGGCCTAAAGATAGCATCTCAGAACTGTGAGTAATTCTACAATGGAATAGAGATTAAGTGAAGCTGGTCTTTTTAGCAGGGTGAAAGTGAAGAAGCCTCCTTTAAGATGTCAAAATAAAATCAA
Source organism: Diorhabda carinulata (assembly GCF_026250575.1). Taxonomy (NCBI): domain Eukaryota; kingdom Metazoa; phylum Arthropoda; class Insecta; order Coleoptera; family Chrysomelidae; genus Diorhabda; species Diorhabda carinulata. The sequence goes on along the minus strand of NC_079472.1, from coordinate 16,169,698 downwards.
AGGGTTGCAGTGGGCTAAAAATTTGACGCATGAATAGTGAGTGAGAGTTTTGTTGCGCAATGAGTCAAAATTTGAGGTTTTTGGGTTCTAAAAGAAGACTGTGTGCGCGGGTCAAAGGAAGAACGGATGTTATATCCTTGTGTAGTTACGACTTGAAGACCCGGCGAAAGCTGGGTGATAATTCGAGGATGTTTGGAATGAAGAGCGACTGGAAAGCTGTGTGATAATTTTAAAGAAGACTATAAAAAATATTAAAGGAAAATCTAGGACGTTTTGGTCAGCGGAAAATATATCTTCCAGCATGATAACGGTCCCAAGCATTCCTCGAAGTTGAACAAACAGTATTTGAAAGAAGTGGAAAGGAAGAATGTATCATGACCACCACAGTCGCCCGATTTGAACTGGATTAAATGGTGGGATAAATTGGAAAGGAAGCAGTCCTGTTCCCATTCCAAATCTTTAAAATATCTTTAAGAACGAATGGAACCAATTAGACAACGATTATTTGTTTGAATTTTTACAAAAAAAAACCAAAATGAATAGTATTGCTTTTGTTTTGTATCACTCAATGTATAGGGTGTGCAAAATTTTTTAAAGGGTAGTGTACGTCATCAACGACGGACAGGTGTCACTGTGAAACTTTCAGTAGCCAATAATAATGCTTTAAGTACAGCCAACCTGCAAGGCGAAATATTTGGTAAAAGAAGACTTTAAGTAGACAACGAATATTCTGGTTTAAAAACTTTAGAACCTGGTTTTGTAAAACTCTTTTCGCATTGCTGTGACATAGTGAATTTGCTTTAGATCATATTCTAGTTATAAATTTCCACTACTACCAAACTAGATTATAATGTCTATTGATATGAATGAAAACTTAAAAAGAAATATCTCGAGCGTTTTCGTACAATGCTGAAACACAACTAAACATGGTTACAATGTCGTTTTTTTTTAATTAGTTAAATGAAATTTCCATGGACTTACTTAGATATAAAATGCATAATGTTCCTATTGAAAATAAAACATTATTCACCCACATATTTCACAAAAAAATGAAAAAATTATGTCACAAATGATGAGTGTTTCGTAACAACAAGCTAATATAAATTAGTGAATTTGAAACATCCATTATTTCATATAAATTGTGAAACTTGATACCGATTTCTGTGGGTGTCAATATAATTTATATTTTATTTAAACGACAACAGTATTTTAACCCACAAAGCCGCTTCGTGTTTCCCCAACCTCGTTAAAATAAAAATTTTACCAATTTTTTCTAAAAATATTGATTTTAGATAAAAATGTTTCCAAAAAAAATGGAGTTCTATAAAAAATTCATACATATTCATACAAAATATCTCGACCGGAGTCTTCTCTTCTTCTTTCTCTTTTCATAAGACTTGTTTGAGCTATAAGCGGGGGCAGACAACAAGCCCTTCACGGGACCCGAACCCTTTTGTGGTATCAGCTACGGTTTCAAGATCTGACAAAAGTAGACGCCAATTCAGCCGAATTTACATGATTTGATGTGATTCGACATTAATAGAAATCAGGAGACATCAATCAACATGAAGTGACAATCGATCTCAATCGGTTTCCATGGATTGTTAATGTGCAAAATCTGACAAAAGTAGACGCCAGTTCAGCTGAATTTACATGAATTTTTTCTAAAAAATCTTCTCTTCTTTTTTCTCTTTACTTAAGACTTGTTGAAGCTATAAGCGGAGGCAGACAACAATCCTTTCACGGAAACCGAACCCTCCTGTGTTATCAGCTACAGAACAATGAAAAAAACACTGGAAAAGAAGGTAGATACAAGGAAAACCAAAGACGGGCAAAGACTCTTCTGGGAAACTATAACCAGAGTAGATCTGCTGAATGTATCGACCAAAGTAAGAACTGTCGTTTCAAGAAATACCTGAAGACGCTAGACCTAGCAGTTAATGCGGCGTACAGGTTTGGACACTGAGGAACTCCAGAGCACTACACCTGGGTGCATATGAAATCGAAGACGAAGATCTCTGGCAACTGAAGCCGTTCTAGAAAAGTATCATCCCACACTCTAGATTTTTTTAAAAGCAGTAGGATTGATGGATTAGCTGTAAACACTGGGTTCTCCAGTATCCCAGCAAGGAAAAGGGATACAATAAATCTTTTGGGTCGTGGTATATACGAGACCCCAAATCGTTCTATTATTCAGCTTCTCGAGAAGTTAACGTCTAGCTTTCGTGTCATCTGTTGGAAGATCGACTGAGAGGTCTTCTTGAAGTTGGTATTTCATCCTTTGCCCATTTAGCCTATCGATCTTCCATCAATCTGTCGACGTGGTCTCGTGGATCGTATCATATCCTGAGTCACCTTAAAGTTTTACTTCTGATTTGATTTCTTAAGTTCAATCCTTTAATACTTCTCAATATTTTCATTCTTACTGCCCTCATCGTGTTCTTCGTTATTTTTTTGTGTCCGCTCGAGTTTCTCCTACATACGAAGCTTGTCCTGTTCGATTATACGAAGGCCGTTTATTTTTCAATCTCCGATCGCTCCGTGCAGACGCTACGCAGCCAGAAGAAAGTGAAGTTCTCGCAATACACACTCCACCATTGTTGACATTGTTGAGTCAGTCGGCGTTGTGCTACAGTTACGTAAACATGTCCGCAATTGTTGATGCTGATGTGGATTGCGAAGTGTGATTCGTTTTTTACAGGTTGATGGTCATAGTGCTGAAGAAATCAATCGAAGTATGAGTCGTGTGTATGGGGAAAACATCATGAGTGATGGTGTTGTTGGAAATTTAAAGATGGCCGTATGATGAAGGGGGCCAAAGACGCAAATCTGTCGTTCCAGATGACGTGGTTCAACGAGTTGACAGATTCGCCATTACAGCTTTGTCTACGGAATTTCCAGAAGGTTCAAAGTCTGTTTATTGGCGGAAACTTCCTTTGAAGAGGGTATTATCCACAGATATGACAAATATCGCTTTTATATGAACTAGTCTTTTATTTATAGTTTATCGGAGGTTAAAAAAAACTGCCTTCGTATTAATCGATATTAAAGTTTGGTGAATACGCCGGTTACCTAAATGGTAGAAATTTTTTTGTATTGTTTTTGTATATGTTTACATTATATCATGGGCGTTTTCCGGAAGTGAGATACCATTTGTATAAATTCACGCCAGCTTTATAAAACTGTTCTTAATGAATTATACTGTATATTTTAAATAAAAGAATCTTGATTAAACATTTTTTGATCGTTAGATATATTTATTATACACGCAAGTGTTAAAATCCTTCACTTTTTTCAAGGAATCACGGTAAAATTAGTAATCAATAAAAACGAACGACCTTCCTTATTTAGTCATCTTTTTTTTTAATTCGACGTAAGCTAAATCAAACTCACAAACTATCATCGAGGTATAATTATTGTTCGAGGACATTTTAAAACAAAAATAAATCATTCAATTATTGATTTATGCGGAGATGTTCAATTTTTCTTAAATATATTAGGTTGTATTCACTGACAATCGATCTCAATCGGTTTTAATAGATTGTTTATAGGCAATATCTGACAAAAGTAAATCTCGCACTACACACTTCGCCATTGTTGACATTCAGGCGTCAGTCGGCGTTGTACTATTCAATTATTTATTATATATATTAGGTTATATTCACTGACAATTCTAAAAGTTTCTGCTGTTAGATGAATTTCTTGCAGCAAAAATTCACTAATGATCCATTATCCGAATCTCTAGTTCCTGTAAGAAAATAAGAAATCCAAATAATACGCCTGTCAACATCCTAAAACATCCCTACATAATTGTAGTAATAATATATCGAATTTAAACCTAGAGTTTGTTGCAATGAAAAGAGTAAAGAACATCCCTAAGTACAATATTTTATTCGTGAGTAATTACAACGTCAAAGTCGGCGTTCCACTATACGTGTGACCCCTCAGTGAAGGTCTAACTCTCAATTGACAAAAAACTGAAGCCATCGTCTTCAAATATCCGAATTCCGTGCGCGAAATCAACCCCAAAACTTTCACCTGAGACTTTGGGGAGAAATCCGTCTCATCAAAGCACTCGGAGTAAATTTTGGACGGAATCCACTTCATACGTACCAAACATTTAGCACCTTACCATACTATCTGCTCAAAAAACTCCTGACTTGCTAGCAGTTACTGCCAATACAAGAGTAGATTCAGTCCCAGTATCACCGTTTATGTTAATACAGACATAACCCCCAATCCCAAACCGTTTAATTTATCTCCAAGCCCGCTATGTGATTGGTACCATCGAATCAAACAACTCCTCTACCAAAAAAACCATTTTCATCTCCTGGGTCAACTGTATACGGTCCCTCGGTTCAAAGCAGCTCCTCCGGTTTCTAGCAGCAGACGTCCTTACCTCAACTTTCTTGACCACTCTCCCAAATTCATCTGTTACCTGAGGAATGCGGCCGCAGCTGTACCCACCCGCTCCCCATTTAAAATTATTCAAAAAAAATCCCCAAACTGTTTATACTCACTAGAGCTCTCTCTACAGATTTTTTCTTGTGATTTTTTTGTGAGTGAAAGTTTTTAATTGTATAGTCGTTGTTCTGTATTGATTTATGCCATAAATCATTCAACACGTGCTCCCTGTTGCTTGTTTTAGTGTAGTAAAGTCCTTCAGACACCCCAAAGTATCGCAACGATAATAATTAAAGCATTAAAATGTAAATTGTAACAGCCGCGTTAAAAATTTAATTGTTAGTAGACCTTGGAGATTCTAATGCATATTTAGTAATCAAAGAGACGTGAGAGTCGACTTCTTTTTAATCTATGGGCAACACCAACACATTTATTTGTGTAACAAAAAAAATTTTGTTTTTTGTTGTGAAATAAACTTCTGATAATAATTTTTGTTTTCATTATTTCTTGACGATTCTCATAATTGTTTTATTAAATGAAAAATGACTTCAATTGACATGAATTGACGTCCATTGAAGCCAATTGATTCTATTGTCATTTGATGTTGATCAATGATATTTATTGACGTCGATTCACTCCGAATGTCATTTGAGGTCATTTAACCAATGGGATCACGTTTTGGTTATTTCAATTTTTTTCCTAATAATGCCCAAAATTTCTTTCGTTTCGGCACATCTACAGCTCTACATTATTCAAAAAGTATTTGTTTATTTTATAAATTGTATATATTTAATTGAAAATCGCGAAAATTTCAATATTTTAACCACGTAAGAAAACTATTCTCATTGGTTTTCAGTTGTGACGTCATAGGTTTAATATAAACATCGAGCAGCTGTCAGCTTGATTATCACGAGGTTATCGTTGCCGGCAACAAAGCGTGTGCTGTTATAATACAGTTTTATTTATTAGTTACGTATAAATAAAAAAATTTTCTGAATATAAGAATAAATTTCTTATTTCTTAGACTTTTTGATATGTTTGTGTTTCTAAATGTTTTTGATTTTAGGTCTCTTCTGTTTCAGAAACAGTTTTTTTAATAATTTTTAAAAAAAAATTGACTGATTTTGAAACAGAAGAGACCTAAAATCAAAAACATTTAGAAACATAAATATGTGAATAATCAAGTTAAAAATTTAAAGCATAATAATCTTAATTACTATAAAATATTAAAATAAGATAAATTTGAATCTTACTTACAAATAAAATAACCGATTAACTGTCGTATTTACTTTGTATTATATGTTCAGTGTTTATTTTATACCTATGATGTCACGCAATATGGCGGCATTACTAAAATGTTTAAACTACCTACTAAATTTTTGAATTTTAATAAACAACAAAAGTTGTATATACATAAACTATTCAAAACTATTTTTTGTAGGTACAAAACAAGTTTTTGTCATATACAGGGTGTTTCAAAAAAAGGTATTTAGGATAGGTAGAAAACTGAAGAATATTTCAAATCTACAAAGTTGTTATATTGAAAATTACTTCACAATTAGGTTTTTTGTCTATAAAAATGTCACAGAAAGACAGAATAATATATTATTTAAAGTTGAATCCCACGTACTAAATATACAAACTAAAGGAATGAACAAAGTATGGCACGTCATTTGCACCAAGGGAGTTTTTTTTATTGATTTTTCGGCCCCCATACTTCCCTGCTTGTTGTCCAATGCACAATGAAACTACGCTCATTGAATTTCAACAACTTCTAATGAGGAATATATGTATATAGGGTGAAACGAAAAAGTTATTCATCAAAATATGTTTTGTGTGGAATTAGATGTTTTCAATTACTGAATTATTATCTGTTACAATGATAAATAAATAAATAAATAAATCGATAGAATTTCTAAACGATATAACGCAGCAGATTATTAAACTCCAGGTATTACATTTTTTTATTATTTAATGAAAATTGTAAAAACGATGACAATTTTTCAAACTCTATTCACATTTTTTACGATTTTGCCGCAACTACTGGCAACATTGTACTGAAATTTTATACTAATATGTTTCAGAAGCTAATGCATCCAATAAATTTGTTTTTATGTCCGACTCTTGTACAGGGCGTTAGTTACATAATTAAAAATCATTTAATTTCACACCAAATAGTTAATCTTGATAAAACTCGATTCTGTGTACCGTTTTCGGAATATTTTGATTTGAAAATTATAAAGTAATAACCAATGCTGGTATAAAGTATTGATAAAGTTATTAAGCATTATTAATTAGTAAGCATTTTGTGAATTGGAAATTTTTTGTCGAGTAAACCCCAACGGATTCATTTGAAAAAATTGGGACTGAGGGTTTATGATGTTTCACAAACAGGGTATATTCTAAGAAATTTGACTCGACCTTTACCAGAAAACTAAAAAAAAGGAAATATTATTAAAGGGTTTGCAGGGATTGCAGCTACTAAGCCTCACAGTGCCGATGTTTAGCGATTTGCTGCGATAATTTTTTCAAAATCTAGCGATCGTTCAAAAATATTGCTTGAAACTGAAAATTTATTTCATTTTAATATTCCTGCTCTATGTTCATGGGACCCTACACCAGCAATCGGGGAATGGTTAGGTTAAGTTAGCTTAGGTTAGGCTAGGATGAATAAAAAGGTGCGTCCTAAGGCCAAGGATTGAATTCTTGGGATCTTTGATGCTTCTACGGAGTCCTCAGAACAAAAGAATGTGAAAAAACAGCGTCCTAAGGCCAAGGATTGATTTCATGGGATCTTTGATGCTTCTACGTAGTACTCAGAACAAAAGAATATAAAAAATACAGCGTTCTAAGGCCAACGATTGATTTCATGGGATCTTTGATGCTTTTACGGAGTTCTCAAAACAAAATAATGTAAAAAAACAGCGTCCGAAGGCCAAGGTTTGATTTCATGGGATCTTGGATGCTTCTACGGAGTCCTCTAAACAAAAGAATGTAAAAAAACAGCGTTCTAAGGCCAAGGATTGATTTCATGGGATCTTGGATGCTTCTACGGAGTCCTCAAAACAAAAGAATATAAAAAAACAGCGTTCTAAGGCCAAGGATTGATTTCATGGGATCTTGGATGCTTCTACGGAGTCCTCTAAACAAAAGAATGTAAAAAAACAGCGTTCTAAGGCCAAGGATTGATTTCATGGGATCTTGGATGCTTCTACGGAGTCCTCTAAACAAAAGAATGTAAAAAAACAGCGTTCTAAGGCCAATGATTGATTTCATGGGATCTTTGAGGCTTCTATAGAGTTCTCAAAACAAAATAATGTAAAAAAACAGCGTCCGAAGGCCAAGGTTTGATTTCATGGGATCTTGGATGCTTCTACGGAGTCCTCTAAACAAAATAATGTAAAAAAACAGCGTCCGAAGGCCAAGGTTTGATTTCATAGGATCTTTGAGGCTTCTATAGAGTTCTCAGAACAAAAAAATGTAAAAAAACAGCGTTCTAAGGCCAAGGATTGATTTCATAGGATCTTTGATGTTTCTATGGAGTCCTCAGAACAAAAGAATGTAAAAAACAGCGTCCTAAGGCCAACGATTGATTTCATGGGATCTTTGATGCTATTACGGAGTCCTCTAAACAGAAGTTTCAGAGGAGAAGTACTCAGAACATAAGAATGTAAAAAAACCAGCGTTGAAGATTGGTAGTTTCTAATTTTTTATTATTGTGTTGATTTCGTGCCTGTTAATTACTATATAATACTGTAAGTCAATATTTATTAAAAATGAAATTCTATTCAAATATGTCAATAATATATTATAGTTTTTAAGTACTGCGATGTAATAAAGATTGTAGTGTACAGAATATATAAGTTCTAGTATCATTTTTCTTTCGAATATTAAATGAGCTCAATTTCAGAGCAACTCGTTTTGGTTAGTACTACCCGTTAGAATACATCCTGTAAAAAAACTATCATTCAATCAAAAATACATTTCTGAAACCTTGTACTCAATGTACTCAAATTTCAAATAAACTGACACGTCATTAACTTTAGTCGAGTGCTTAGGACACTCACCAAGTAAAAATACATTTAAAACCATTGAAAGAGGTCGTCGAGAAACTGCAAATGTTAGATCTAAAAAAATTAATTCTGGTTGTTCAAAATCCAATAGTTAGTGTATGGAATGTGGCAAAACAAACAAAGACGTCTTTTTCAAGTACTTGGAGGATATTTCAAAGAGAAACAGCTTCATCCTTATCGTTACAGACAAGTCCAAAAGCTCTACTGGGTAGAGTGGATTTTTTGTCAATGACAGCAGCTTTAGGTAACAAATTAATAAGTTATCGCATTCTACTTGGAAATTTAAATGGTAATATTAGCACCAACGAGCTAAGATCTCTATTTTTTATGCACCCTGGAGATCTACATCGCATCGATGGATTGGTAGAGGTGCAGAAGCTCCGATTCATTGGACGCGATTTAAATCCTTTGGATTAAAATCGCGGAATTCACCTCGAGAATTCAAAGATATTATTCAACGTTACTACAATGACCCCATAGTCGACCCCAACCGTTTAGAAGGTGCAGCAAAATCGTGAAATATGTTTTAATGAGCAAACCCCAAATATTTTTCAGTTTTCTATTTATCCTAGAGACGGGATGGCATTTAAAAACCCTGTATAAAAAACAAGCACCTGTTTGTCTATTGACACAATTAAAAAGTATACCTGCAAGATGTCGACCGACTCATTATTACATTCTTTCCTTAGTTTCCGAATAATAAAATGACTATCATCATTTTGTCATCGCCATATGTTAAGCAGATGTGTAAACCAATTCAGTTTTGTTAAACTCATTCCTTGATCAGTTACAGAATATTTTAAATTGCATTGAATCTTGAATCCTTTGTTGATACATTTTGATTTTCCTTCATCTCTTCTATTCCTAATTCTCCCAAATCATTTTTGAAAATCTTTGGAGACAACCTGTATTTTTGTATCACATTCGAACGAAAATTATTTCTACTTGAAGGAGCGAAAATAATGATCAAAGCGCATTATTTAAAAACATAAAAAACGTACGGGAACAGGTCCCCTGAACGTAAATCCAAATGGGCGTCATGAGGAGGGGCTTCACTTCAGCCGCCATCTTGAAAAACACGTTTTATTAAATATCTCGCGAACCGCGCATCGTTCGACAAAAATTATGAAGATCATTATTGTAGATAATAATATTTGCCATCTTTTTTATTTGGAACTTTTTTTTGTATAACGCATAGGTTTGTAATTATAGCACTCCAAACTTTTTTCAATATGGATTTTGCTAAATATTTAGTTAATGGTCAATGATAAATTAAAAATGGTGATAACTGAATTGTAGGGCATAAAATTTTCTATAAATTTCATTAGAAACTTTTTCCCGTTGCAATTTTTGTAGTACGATGCGCGGTTCGCGAGATATTTAATAAAACGTGTTTTTCAAGATGGCGGCTGTGGGAAGCCTTCGCCCCTCATGACGCCCACTTAGATTTACGTTCAAGAGACACCCCTGAATATATTAAAAAAAAAAAACACCTGTTCCCCAACGTTTTTTACAAAAAAATCCTGGCTCTTGGCCTAATAATCGAAACCAAACTAAATATTTTGTTTATTTTTATCTTAACATCGGTTGCACGTGCTCTTTGGCGGCACGTAAAGAGGAGGAGAAAGAAAATTTAGGAAAGAGGAGATAAGGGAATAGAAAACGATGAAAACGTGAAGGAATTCAACGCCTTTTAATAAATAATAATGAGGGGTGATAAGATTTGAAATAAATCACATTCTCGAATAAAAAATATATAAAAGCTTTTAGTTTTACGATTACGATTAAAGACATAAAGTTCTTCTTCTTCTCTAGAACTCCTTACGAATTTTCTAGCGTCAACATATTGGAATTTTAGTTTAGCTTCTTCTTCTTTCCTCTGCTACTTGTTGAAACCAAGTTTTCCTGGGTCTTTCTTGGTCTCTTTCTTTGTAGTGTTCCAGTTTAAACATCTTTCGACTATTTGCTTTTCTTTTGGTTCCAGTTTGAGCTTCTTTATAATCACCACCTTTCTTATAGAATCGATCTTCGTTTTCTCTGTTATTTTCCTTAATTGTTCAATCTTCACTGCAAATATTTTACTCTATGTGTTTTTATTCGTTGCTTGGGTTTCATCTAAATGGGTTTACCACCATTCTGTCTGTATTCCTTTTAAATATGGAAAAACTGAGTTTTTCATAAAGTTTTTAAATCTCTTGTTGAATCTTTAACACTTGTAAAGAAAATGTGAACGTTTTGCCATGAAAGAATCATTTACGTCGCTAAATTTGTTTAAAGTTCACATGAAGATTTTAATGGGTTCATTTATGTTTCAAAATGCCCTCAGAAACAAATTTACATACCAGTAGAAGTGGATAGTTCGAGAGCCTTCTCCAAAGTGTGAAATTAATGGAGGAAATGTATATGAGTTGGTGGAACCATCACGAGATGGCGGATAAAAGCTAAAAAACTATAGAGAAAATCTTCTGGTTAAGAAACGTTGAATATATGAAGTTTTTAACTGTTTTTTAACCTTTTGTCTGTGCTGGTTTCAAATTAATTTTTTCTTGAAATGCATTTCAGGGTTATCTGTAAAGTACGTCACATAAAGTTCATGTTATTTTAAAAAATATTGATATCAACTATGTATTACAATCACGCAATTGGATAAATAAATAAAAACTATTCCATAAACATAAACAAATATTGAAATACAAATAAATCATAAACATATAATCGGTTTTTAGTTTGTCTATTCCTTAACGTTCCAAGAAGGAATCAAGGTTTTTGAACTTCCACGTAAAACCGTCATCGTTTGTTTATTTTTCTTCTTAATGCTCATTTTCGTTTTTTTTTTTTGTTTTAAAATTCATATTCCTCAAGATGTTCTACAACTAATTGTCACTGTAGGCGTTGTGTTTTTTATTTTGTGAAGCTGCTACCTCACGCGAAGCAATTGTCAACACATGAAACATTCTCATTTGTTAAATATACAATTAATTTCGTTGTTGTTTTTTGGGTACCTCAATGTAGATCTTTACGACATAGACGTACGGGATTATAAATTTTAATACAAAAAAAATGTTATGACGGTCAACAAATAGCGAAAAAATCAATGTTGTTGTTTATCTATAGTTTTAAATTATCCACTGATTCCGAAAATTGAATTTTGTAATCCGGACCTGGACAATTTGTTTACTATGATTCACACCCCCGCTAAACAACTTGATTCGAGTTTTAATTGTTGAAAATAACCGACAAAAGCCCCCGTAAACAGCCTCCATTCCGTTTTTGATTTATGTTGGTGTTAATCCTTCTTTAGTGAAAATTTTTATGACCTAATTTTAGACACAAACAACTTGTCCAGGTCTGTATTACAGTATTCAATTTTCATAACCAATGGATCATTTCAAAGTATAGATAAACAACAAAGTTGATTCACAAAGGGATCTATTCATTTGACGCTGAGCCTACCGCTGTAAAGGGTCATTAAAGCGTCAGGATTAGCGTCAAATTTTATGGCGCATCCCTCACAAATGAATAGAATCCTTTGCTAATCAACTTTGTTGTTTATCTATACTTTTAAATGATCCACTGGTTCTGAAAATTGAATATTGTAATCCGGACCTGGACAATTTGTTCACTATGATTCACACCCCGGCTAAACAACTTGATTCAAGTTTTAATTGTTGAAAATAATGAACAAAAGCCCCCGTAAACAGTCTCCATTTCGTTTTTGATTTATGTCAGTATTTATCCTTCTTTAGTCAAAATTTTTATGACCTAATTTTAGATACAAACAACTAAGTGGTAATTTGTTTCGCGAGGGTGTGAATCATAGTAAATAACTTGTCCAGGTCCGCATTACAATGTTTAATTATCAGAATCAGTGGATCATTTAAAAGTATAGATAAATAACAAACAAAAACAAACTTTCTCCTTAGCGTCCAGTTTATGAACGCCCTAATCTTAACGTAAATACTAACCTAACCTCCATCAAGAAACTGGACGTTACGCATATGTCGTAAACGTTTAATTTATCTTATTTATCTTTTAGTGGATTTACGGACACAACTTCTGTCTATTATATTTATCTAAATGGATTTTCTTGAATATTTTACCTGGGTATCAAAACGTCACAAAAGACCAATGAAACCGGCCAACCTACAAAATGTATTCAGCGCATTATTAGTTTTCATACGAGAGGTTAACAGGCAATTCTTTGATCTAGAGTTAAAGGAAGTATATAGTGCGGGAGATTGTTCGATAATAAATAAAATATATAATATCTAGTTATTTTATATAAAATTATAGTAGCTCAATACAAGGGCTTTTGTTTAGTTTTGAGATATGGCAACAGTGATATGAATATGTTAAATCTGATATAACCATAATAAAGTTCGATATTTTTTATAGCAAACGTACTCAGAACGAGTGTTATTTGAATACTTGAAACATTTATCTTGTTTAAAAATGGAATTGTATCACATTTTCTATGACTTTCAACTTGTGTTTTGCTGTGTTTCCTAATTCAACTTCTCTACAGGATGAATTTCGTAAAGGTCGTTCAAAATCGATTGCTCTGATTTGATATTTATGAAGTTAAACTTTGAACACTTTTTATACACACCCTGTATAAAATGAAAAAATTTTCAACATGATTCGAATACGTCTGACTTCGCTAAAAGCAACCGAACAGAAACCATTTTCATATCTTCAAGCTTATCTTCGTAAAAAAATAATTTATAAGGGTTCATTTTTTTACAAAAAAATTAATAACTCAAAAAGTATGCATTTTTCATACATACAGGGTATTTTGTTAAAAATAACAAAGTTACAATCGACTTCTGGTAGAACCGGAAGTCGGCCATCTTTGAAAATATTTTAGTTAAAAAGATCGTATCCGAAAACTCACATATAGAAATTTTCATGATTTTACTATAAGTATTTTACCATATACAGATAGCTTTGATCTTTGTGGAACAACCGGTATATATATGCAAATATTTCAAAAATTCTTATAATATTATGTGAAATAAGCGCTTTGCATATTTGGGTTTCACTAATAATTTTTTTTATTAACGATTAGATTTCTTAGCGTTGGCGCTCGTACTATATCTCCAAGCAAAGCAAGCTGCAGTCAGCTGTTTCTTGGAACGAAAAACCCAAAACTCTATACACCATTCGTTGTTTGTAGTTGGCTACCAGTCGCTAGTCGACTGTTGGGTGCGTTAGGTTATACGAGACCGTTATCGAGTTGATTCTTCGCGTACGAACCGGTCACACAAGAAAACGAAAAGAAACAAGGAAAACCGTATGTCCGTTTGTACGTATTTACATGTTTTGTGAATTGTGTCTTATATACAATAACGCATAGGTTATTTTGAATTGTGTTGTGATATGTTTATTGATAAGTAGATTTATTTAAACGTGGTTTTATTCAAGTAAAAAATGATGTGATATTACATCTACCTAATTTAAGTAGGAACTAACACGAATAGGTGAGATTATTTTTCTTAATTTCTTTATTAAATTTTAATCTCTTGGTATCGATATATTTGTTTATAACATCAGAAGACATTATTGATAAGTATTATTAAGAAAATTTATCATAATTGTTGTTATAAATATCAATTAAACTCGAATCTTTGGTTATAGGCCGTTCGAACATAAAAAATAAAGTGACTTAACCCTCTTGGAAGGTTTTTTAATTAAAATTTTTACTTGAAATTGCAATTAAATTATTACGTCTTGTATTGCATTATTTTGATTTCATATCAAGCAGATTCTTCTTGTAGTAAAGGAGTTTGAGGAGAGGTTTGATTGAACCAGATTTCGAAATTCTTAAGCTAGGATGTTCCATTTTTTCCTGGATTTCTTTCTTCAAATATTTTGCATGACAAAATTGGCTTGGAGCTATGCTTACCTGGAATCATTTCGCCGAAGTACTGTAGTTTGCGATTTTTTATGGTTTACATCATTTTTCTTTCTTTTTTCATTTTTCTAACGACTTTCTTCGTTATCCGGGTGATCCAGGGGATCTTCGTCCAAGGTCCAGGACTCAACTACATAAAACAGGACACAAGTCTGACATTTGACTTTTGGATTCCTGTCCTTTTTTTTTGGTTGTTGATCTAATGCTATTTTGTTTGTGAAAAAAAACTAATCCCAGATATGTAATCAGCGACCTGAGAAAAACCCAGATACCAAATTTCGTTACAATCGGAGTTCATTTCACTACTTTCTGTCTCCATTTTGAAGCGGCCATTTTGTTTATGAAAAAACTAACCCCAGATATGTAATCAACGACCGGAAAAAACCCAGATACCAAATTCCGTTGTAATCGGAGTTCATTTCACTACTTTCTGTCTCCATTTTGAAGCGGCCATTTTGTTTATGAAAAAAATTAACCCCAGATATGTAATCAACGACCAAAAAAAATCCAGATACCAAATTGCGTTGTAATCTGAGTTCATTTCACTACTTTCTGACTTTCTGTCTCCATTTTGAAGCCGCCATTTTGTTTATGAAAAAACCAACAGCAAATTCGTAATCAACGATACGAAAAACCCTCGCATACCAAATTTCAACTCAATGGGTTCGTTTTAAAAACTTTTGGCCAGCTTTTTGGCCTTTAGCTCCACATGCAAAGTAGTAGTGGAAAAATTTTTGTCAATGTTCGGGAAATCAAGATCTCAGCTATTCCAAGTTGCAGTAAATGCATTTCCTTGCTTAAATCGATTAAAAAGAATTAAATGGACGAGATTTTATGTAGTTTACCAAATGGAGTTTTACCGCCATCTCTTGTTTATGGATAAAGGTGACACCTGGGGATTGAAGGGTTGCTACCTGTAGTACTACGAAAAAGTTTCAAGAAATATTCAGTTTAGAGTAAAACGTCTTGTGTTTTAACAATTTTTAACCTACACTTTGTTTGTTTATTGTTACCTATAAGATACGTCACTTTTCATATTAGTTGTAGAAAAAATATATTTTCTACTACCCTGCGTAAAATACGTATTTTAGACACACTTTCGAATGCGTAAAATTCGTGCCAAAAGAAACAGTAGTAGTGTATAAAAAAACATATTAAGGTCTTCATAGTGTAGTGGCTAGAGTACGAAGCTCACATGCGGAAGGTCCCGGGCTCAACTCCCGCTGATGCCAATTTTTATATTTTTCTACTTATATAGTGATAATTATTTTTACGTGAAATTTTTACATGCAGAATAGAAAAGTTGAAACATTTAATAAAAAAAATCGTTTGTTGTTTTTTAAATGTGTTCTAATGATGTTGTTTTCACTGGTAGAAAAACTATTATATGCAATTCGTTTGTAATGGTCTTTTTTTTTACATTCGTCGAAAAATCTACTTTACACACTTGTTATATAAATAACTATTTCGTTCAATCCGACATAACCTCAAAAATACACAATTTCAATACATGTAAACTGAAATTTCTTGTAATGTTATCACTTTGGGCTAATTCTGACCTGGCTGTACATGGCGATTTTCTTGGTATTTTCTATGTGATTTATTAATGGTTTATTCGCGTGATTGTTTCAAAAATACCATAATTAATTTTACTACGTCAATATGTAAGATGTAAAAACAATTACCTCGTATGATAGGTATTTATAAATAAGTAAAACTAATATTCGGTTATCGTAATTCTTTGACGCATTCCTATTTCATGGTATATTCGATTCCGATACGGCTTCGATACACACGCGTACGGAAACTTCAACTTGATGTTAACGAACTTTTAGTTCGAAAAAAAAACAAATTCGATTCTGAATAATCGCCCGAATTTATACCGTTATAGGCCAACTAATAAATCATTTTTGTTATACAGGGTGTTTCTATATTCGGTTGACAACGCTCTACCACAGAGAGATCTCAATGAATGATTCATTTTCATATAGGAATACGAACCAGCCTAGTTGCTGAGATATAGGGTGTTCAAAATAAAAAATTTACCGTAAATAAAGATATGCTTCTTAATAAAGTAATATTTTGACATTAGCAAATTATGCCAATGTCAAACGTGTCTTTGAGAATAAATCTGGATGGAATGAAATGATTTCGACCGCAGTTTGAATTCTATTAGATCTTGTTCAGATTCGATTATTGTTTCGTACACTGAGGACTTTCAAACTACCAGTTTGAAAATTCCATACGCACCTAAAAATATTTACATACACTTTTAAAACTTTCCATACAGTCTAATCTTAAAGTGCAATATCCGGTCATGTTTGTTGATACGTATTTTCAATACTGGTTAAACTAGGGACATCCTGAATTTTTTCCAGTCACATCTTACCATATTTAAGAATTCCCCATAATTTCAACTCAATACTCAAATTATTTTGGTAGATATGATTTTTTGAATATGTGATGTTTTACATCGATATCCGGTCGTGTTTGTTGATACGTATTTTCAAAACTGGGGGAACTAGCGATATCCTAATTTTTTTCCAGTTACATGTTACCATATTTAAGAATTCCCCATAATTTCAACTCAATATTCAAATTATTTTGGTAGATATGATTTTTTGAATATGCGATGTTTTACATCGATATCCGGTCGTGTTTGTTGATACGTATTTTCGATACTGGTGGAACTAGCGACATCCTAATTTTTTTCCAGTTACATCTTACCATATTTAAGAATTCCCCATAATTTCAACTCAATACTCAACTTATTTTGGTAGATATGATTTTTTGAATATGCGATGTTTTACATCGATATCCGGTCGTGTTTGTTGATACGTATTTTCGATACTGGTGGAACTAGCGACATCCTAATTTTTTTCCAGTTACATCTTACCATATTTAAGAATTCCCCATAATTTCAACTCAATACTCAACTTATTTTGGTAGATATGATTTTTTGAATATGCGATGTTTTACATCGATATCCGGTCGTGTTTGTTGATACGTATTTTCGATACTGGTGGAACTAGCGACATCCTAATTTTTTTCCAGTTACATTTTACCATATTTAAGAATTCCATGTAATTTCAACTCAATACTCCAATTATTTTGGTAGATATGATTTTTTGAATATGTCTATGTTTTACATCGATATCCGGTCGTGTTTGTTGATACGTATTTTCGATACTGGTGGAACTAGCGACATCCTAATTTTTTTCCAGTTACATCTTACCATATTTAAGAATTCCCCATAATTTCAACTCAATACTCAACTTATTTTGGTAGATATGATTTTTTGAATATGCGATGTTTTACATCGATATCCGGTCGTGTTTGTTGATACGTATTTTCGATACTGGTGGAACTAGCGATATCCTAATTTTTTTCCAGTTAAATTTTACCGTATTTAAAAATTCCATGTAATTTCAACTCAATACTCCAATTATTTTGGTAGATATGATTTTTTGAATATGTCTATGTTTTACATCGATATCCGGTCGTGTTTGTTGATACGTATTTTCAGAACTGGTGGAACTAGCGATATCCTAATTTTTTTCCAGTTACATCTTACCATATTTAAGAATTCCCTATAATTTCAACTCAATCCTCCAATTATTTTGGTAGATATAATTTTTTGAATATGCGTATGTTTTACATCTATATCCGGTCGTGTTTGTTGATACGTATTTTTAAAACTGGTGGAACTAGCGATATCCTAATTTTTTTCCACTTACATCTTACCATATTTAACAATTCCCCATAATTTCAACTCAATACTCAAAGTATTTTGGTAGATATGATTTTTTGAATATGCGATGTTTTACATCGATATCCGGTCGTGTTTGTTGATACGTATTTTCGATACTGGTGGAACTAGCGACATCCTAATTTTTTTACAGTTACATTTTACCATATTTAAGAATTCCATGTAATTTCAACTCAATACTCCAATTATTTTGGTAGATATGATTTTTTGAATATGTCTATGTTTTACATCGATATCCGGTCGTGTTTGTTGATACGTATTTTCAAAACTGGTGGAACTAGCGATATCCTAATTTTTTTCCAGTTACATCTTACCATATTTAAGAATTCCCCATAATTTCAACTCAATACTCAACTTATTTTGGTAGATATGATTTTTTGAATATGCGATGTTTTACATCGATATCCGGTCGTGTTTGTTGATACGTATTTTCGATACTGGTGGAACTAGCGATATCCTAATTTTTTTCCAGTTAAATTTTACCGTATTTAAAAATTCCATGTAATTTCAACTCAATACTCCAATTATTTTGGTAGATATGATTTTTTGAATATGTCTATGTTTTACATCGATATCCGGTCGTGTTTGTTGATACGTATTTTCAGAACTGGTGGAACTAGCGATATCCTAATTTTTTTCCAGTTACATCTTACCATATTTAAGAATTCCCTATAATTTCAACTCAATCCTCCAATTATTTTGGTAGATATAATTTTTTGAATATGCGTATGTTTTACATCTATATCCGGTCGTGTTTGTTGATACGTATTTTCAAAACTGGTGGAACTAGCGATATCCTAATTTTTTTCCACTTACATCTTACCATATTTAACAATTCCCCATAATTTCAACTCAATACTCAAAGTATTTTGGTAGATATGATTTTTTGAATATGCGATGTTTTACATCGATATCCGGTCGTGTTTGTTGATACGTATTTTCGATACTGGTGGAACTAGCGACATCCTAATTTTTTTCCAGTTACATTTTACCATATTTAAGAATTCCATGTAATTTCAACTCAATACTCCAATTATTTTGGTAGATATGATTTTTTGAATATGTCTATGTTTTACATCGATATCCGGTCGTGTTTGTTGATACGTATTTTCGATACTGGTGGAACTAGCGACATCCTAATTTTTTTCCAGTTACATCTTACCATATTTAAGAATTCCCCATAATTTCAACTCAATATTCAAATTATTTTGGTAGATATGATTTTTTGAATATGCGATGTTTTACATCGATATCCGGTCGTGTTTGTTGATACGTATTTTCGATACTGGTAGAACTAGCGACATCCTAATTTTTTTCCAGTTAAATTTTACCGTATTTAAAAATTCCATGTAATTTCAACTCAATACTCCAATTATTTTGGTAGATATGATTTTTTGAATATGTCTATGTTTTACATCGATATCCGGTCGTGTTTGTTGATACGTATTTTCAGAACTGGTGGAACTAGCGATATCCTAATTTTTTTCCAGTTACATCTTACCATATTTAAGAATTCCCTATAATTTCAACTCAATCCTCCAATTATTTTGGTAGATATAATTTTTTGAATATGCGTATGTTTTACATCTATATCCGGTCGTGTTTGTTGATACGTATTTTCAAAACTGGTGGAACTAGCGATATCCTAATTTTTTTCCACTTACATCTTACCATATTTAACAATTCCCCATAATTTCAACTCAATACTCAAAGTATTTTGGTAGATATGATTTTTTGAATATGCGATGTTTTACATCGATATCCGGTCGTGTTTGTTGATACGTATTTTCGATACTGGTGGAACTAGCGATATCCTAATTTTTTTCCAGTTACATCTTACCATATTTAAGAATTCCCCATAATTTCAACTCAATACTCAAATTATTTTGGTAGATATGATTTTTGGAACATGCGTATGTTTTACGTCGATATTTATTACACTCTGTCATCTGTCATTATAGTGATCACGACAAACAAATATTCGTTCGTTTGTATAAGTTTTTCAATCGGAACTTGGTTAGGTTAGGTTAGCTCGGAACTTGGGTTAAAGAAGCAATCACTTGTTTATGTGGAGCAAGTGATTGGTGGAGCAACTAAATGGCTCTACTACACGTGATTTTGTCATTTCCGCAAATTTTTCAGCCCTGTTTTAGCTAGACATCCGTATACGATGTTAGGTTAGGAATGTATTTGTATTTGTGTTTCCAAAAACAAAAAAACAACCAGTTGAAGATAAAAATTAAACCCTCATTCAATTGACTATATATTATTTATTGATGTTATTAAACTCATAAATAAAAAATGCGACGTTTCGGCTTAAAATTTATTAGTTCTAATTTTCTGAAGTTTCTGAATCGATGATTTATGATATTATAAATCCCCAGTTGTTTGATATAAATATTTACATACACTTTTAATTGTTCTAATTCAGTTATCTCTGAATAATTAGATATAAATGTTTATAATTGTGGTATCTTTTATTGTTAATAAGATAGGTTTATAAAATTAGATATTTAGAAGTAAAACAGGATGAATTTCGATTCCTTATCTACTAACATCTATCTTAAAGCCCAAATAATAGAGAAAGGGGGGTTCATTGGGGTGTTTCAGGGAGGTTTTCGTAGGCCTGTACCGTCATGAGTTGTCTAATCTTCACGACAACCAAGATTACGAGCTGGTACTTTGTAACTGAATTTGATGTGAGTCATATTCATTATGGTGAAAATTCATGTTTTTTACGTAAAATATCAAGTTGTTGTTTACCATTTGTGTATCCAAAACGTTATCTGATGTAATTAAAAATAAAGTATTATAATTATAATTTTCAAATACCAACCTCGTTGTAGAAAATTCTAAAAATGTTAGTCCTTGTTATTATTCATAAGGCTTTACCTCGATACACATATTATATTTTATCCTAATTATTGGCATACCTTCCCACCTTTTTTAGTAGAAAAGTTTTAAAACAAATAGTTATTGGAGGTGATACGTTCATAGATTCAAATTGGTTCTAGAAATTTTCTAAGTGTAGCTAAAGGTAAAAAGCAAGATCCGATATCTGGTAAGTATTATCTAGATGATGATATCTATGATTTGCTTCTATTAAAACGACATTTTAAGTATAATTATTATAAATAAATTTCTAATATACATCATGCGGCAACCAGTACAGCTCATGCTAAAACATTTTGCAATTTTTCCAAAAAAATACTTGTATAGAAGTTTGATCGTCCTTGTTAATTGTCATAAAAAAATATTCATTATCAAGTACTACGAGATATTCGAATGCTCCCCTTCAATATACTCCCCTTCCTCCGCCATACACCTTTCCATACGTTTTTTCCATTGATCGAAGCAGTCTTCTTTGGTGATGGTCTTCAGGAGCTCTGCCGTTTTTTGCTTTACAGCTTCCATTGGATCAAATCGGGTCCCTTTCAAAGCAGATCTTTTCCTAACTTTTCAAGAAAATCTGACCAAACCATTTAAAGCAAGAGCTTTTGGTCAGGAGTCAGATTTTTAGGCACCAACTTTTGTCATTTGTAATTCCTTGCGTAAAATTTTTCTTACCGTTTCTTTATCGGCGTTTACAGCCTCGACAATCATCCGGATGCTAATTCGACCGACGATCTGTACGCATAATTTGCTTGATTTTGTACAGTGTTTCCGGAGTTAAAACAGTCACTGGGCGATCTAGGTCTTGGTTATCTTCAGTGCTCTATCTAAAACGCTTACACTACTCAAAAACACGCGCACGAGATAGAGAATTCTCCCCACAAGCCTTTTACAACAATTTATAGCACTCAGTCGGAGTTTTTTCCTATTTAACCAGAAATTTGAGGTTGGAACGTTGCTCCACGAGAAAAAAAACACGTTCGTTACTGCACAACTACGGTAATAGTGACGGAAACGTGTTTTGGAACGTGCATAAACAAGATATATGGATACCCCACTCGACTAGGGCGCCCTCTAGGCGAGCAGTCTCGTTATTTAACAGCCAGACCTCGTACATTCCACAAAAAGATAAATGAATACTGTCATTTTAAGTTTAAAGAGTAAAACATAACCTCAATCAGCCAGCAAAGGTTATATTGCTTTGGAATTGGTTTATCACTGTCGATTCGGGTGTGTTTTTTCGTCTTTTCAAATCTTTACAGTTTCAACAGTCTCAGTCAGCTTGACTTTGAGGGTTATCCAAAATTATTTTTAGTAATTTTTAATATTTATCAACGCAACCCTTAATCTCAATAGTAATTTTTTCCAAAAAGCAGCGTTTCATCAATACACGAAATTCCTTTTTTCTATATTTTCAAAACGTAAATAGATAAGTAAAATGTATCTGCCTGTAAAGGCGTTTGGTTTAAACAGGGTACCAGACGTGAACTGGGTCCTTTTTGTACCCCGTTCGTTTTTTTATCTGGAAAATGAAATTTCAAAGCAAAAACCATAAAGGAAAATATGATGATTTTTTTTGATAATCAGCTGAACAGTTTTTAATTTTTTTAACACATTAGGCACGAAACCGTCTTTGTTTTCACCGTGTACTATTATAAATCGTTTCTCTTTAAAACATGGCCCATTAAATCATCAATTTTTACTATTTACTACATAGTGATTGTCAAACCATTTATGAATTAAATGAATCGCACCAAGCGACGCCACTGCTTATCGCAGACTAACTGGCAGGAATATTTCGACGAAATTGCGTACAAACCCCTTCCGACAGCTTCGGCCAATAAAAATGCATTTATGTTTACGATTCGATGTTTTCATGTGGAGATGATGAGTCCACGTAGACTGACGGTTTGTTAGATGTTTACCGAATTATATACGAGGAGTAAACATTATTTTTCATGTGTTAATTTGGTATGTTAAGTTGCTTGACTCAAAACGTTATAACCCAAAAACTAACTATCACGTGTCTCTTGAAGGTTAGGGCTAACTGAAAATCACATAGATTTAACACGAGTAGCGCCATCTATTTGCCAGCCAACTAACTTTTAAACCCTAGTACTTGATTGCTTTTAATAACGATTGGAGTATACTTATAACGTATCGTTAATATGATTAATGATTCTTTTCTTGGGATTGTTTCATTTTGAAATATCTTGTAATAATTCAATAATTAATATATTGTGTAGGTACAAAAAGAAGACGAGAGAATGTCGCCTGACCGTTCAAGACTTTCAGTTCTCGTGTAACGAGTCAAGAATGTGTCCACACCTTTGAAATTTCATTAAAACCTGTCGTAATAATTAAAGATACAGGATATTTACTATAAAATTATTGTTACTGAAAATGTTTGTTTTGATTAATAATACGTAATTTCGTCCACTAAATTATGAATAAATTCGAAAATAATTCGTCTGTTATGGGTTATGGTTATCGAAATATTTTGCTAAATCAATAAATTGTCCCTGTTGTTATTTTATATGTGAGTTGAAAGTTTTGGAACCGTTGGTGATATTCACAAGCTACCGCTATACCAACACTCACAAATACACTATCTGACTGTTCAATTCTTCTTATCTCTGTGGTAATTCTATCTTTTAATTCTTGAATATTGGCAGGTTTTGTTTTATAAACGTTGTATTCATATCGGGTGATCGGATTTACTGACAGTAGATCTTGTTAAGGGATTTCGGTTAGGATATACATTATTAAAGATGCAAATGTAACTGTAACTCCGATATTATGCCATTTAGGTATGGGGATCATAAGATGAAAAATAATAAGTATTTTTAAGGATTCTAAAATTCATTATTTTTCCGGAAAAACGAAAGATCTAACACCGGTCGTAGTATCACAAAAATTTTGTACACAAAAATTTAGAAAAATCGTACAAGATAATTGAGACGTTCCATACATAAAACTCACTCTGTATACTAAATTTTCCCTTCAATGAAATTAGTCCTTAAAGAAAATTCCATCGGGAAAACCATTCTCTATCTGATAAACTATGAGTAGTTGAAAAAGTGTATTATGAGTAATAGGAGTATGTTGGGTTAGGTTACACTATCTAAAACTTTGCAATACATTTTGAAACATCCCTGACTGCTCAAATTTTACAGATTTGCAGATTTTGTTTTATAAACGATGTTTTTTGAAGAATCCATATCGGGTGATCGAATTTACTGACAATAGAACTTGTTATGGGATTTCGGTTAGGATATACATTATTAAAGATGAAAATGTAGCTATAACACCGATATTATGGCATTTAGGTATGGGGATCATTAGATGAAAAATAATAAGTGTTTTTTAAGGATTCTAAAGTTCCTATTTTTATTTTCAACTATTTCAATACTTTCAAGTGCATTTTTTCAACAATATACATTTTTCTGTTGGTCTATATTTGAAAAGGACAAGATGTTCTTTAAAACAATCATCAACAGACCTCCTAGTTTGTCCAACATATTTCCTATAACAATCATTACAGCGATTTTCTTAATTCGGTACATCTTAATAACCGTTTCAAAGTATTGTTGGTTTTATAAACTTCAAACGTCCTCTTTTAAATATATTTTCTAATCGTTTTGTATAAACATGATTCAAAAGTAACCAGTAATAAATTTTTTTCATATTACTGGGTATTTCTATGGTCCTTATTATGAAAAAAATACTGGGAGATTTCTAATAGCTCAACTTTTTGGAAAAAGCAGTGGAAATAAGTTTAAACGCAAATGAAGAAATTGCAGTTTGATCCTCATGTTGCATGCAGTCAATAATCTCCTCGACATGGTCGTCAGATTAATTTTTATCTAGGAAATCATTTCCAACCAAAGCAAATGAATCCCAAGCTTTCGATTCGACTTCAATTCTTTCATCCCGTCTTGCTTTAGGTCTTCTTTATCTATTGTTGCATTTCATACTCTTTGCACTGGTCTTGAATCTTCCATTTTTTGTAAATAACTACACCAACTCAACTGTCTTTGCTTGATGAGTTCCATAAATGGAATGGAGTTTTATCTAGTGATGAGTTTGAGGATTTTGAAAAAATATTAAAGGAAAATGTAGTAAGTTCTGGCTAGCACCTGATCAGAAATGACAAGTATGACAACGATCCCAAGCATATTTGAAAGAATTGGAAAGGAAGAATGTATCATGGCCACCACAGTCGCCCGATCTTAACACAATTGAGAAAATGTCTATTAATGAAAGTATATGTTTCATTGATAAATAAATTTTTAATGATCAAGCAGTTATTGTAGTTACAGTAATCTCTGTGTCTTCGTTCCCTCGTTTTTCTATTTCTATTCTAAGGTATTCGAATACTGTTTGTTATTTGAGTGCTGTAGGTGCTGTTCCTTTAGATATATTCACTGTTTTCAGCTTCTTAAATCCAACGTATCATTCCTTTGACTTGATCGAGGAGATATTTATTATTATAATATCTATAAATATCTCGAAAAGCAAAATACTTAAGCCACCATCTTGTCCTATATCTTTTGTAGCTAGAGAAGCATCTGATAGTTGGTTTCCATTGATTGCAAGGTTGGTATTTCGTTTTGTTATTCAACAATGTTGAAGGCGGCAGAATCCTTTGTTATTTTATACTACTAGCGAAGTTTTTGCTACTGCCAGTGAGAATAGAAATATAATATGGTATATTTTGAGGAAATAAGTCAACATTAATTATGTTTCCTGTTTTTGATTTATCCCTTTCAAAACGTACAATTTACATATATTTCCTCAGCATGTGGTATCTCCAATAGAATTATATAACAGTATAATTCACGAATTTCATTTGAACAGGAACAAAAACGCCTTCTTTATCCACAAGAAATCATCTGTGAGAATCTGTAATAACCGATTTCAATACACAATAGAATTCATACAAAGCGTCTCATTTCGTTGGTTTGCAATCTACAATTACCGGTATTATAAAGTTCGATCGTATGAAACAATATCTCGTTATATACTTGGGAGAAAGGGGCAATTAAATACAACCGATTTGAAATAGAGAATGTACGATTTTTTTATATATAAATACATCTTTGTGTACAAGAACAAACATTCAATAAGTTCCGTATTGAATTGTCTTTAATTCCATTATTATTGGTGTCATCATGCTCTTTGGAATCATCTGTAGCTAACTATCCTTCAGGAATTATCATTTTTTTATGATCTAAGTGCTAGTTATCTCGAGTTGATTGATTATTTTCATTTTCCGATTGCCCCCTTTAGAATTTTTTATTGACTACGCTTATGATACAAAAAATAGTACGTTATACACCCTAGATTATGATTGTTGCATTATCAAGCGAATTATAAATAAATTAAATGCATAAAAGGTTATCGTTGCTAAGTTCAAAGGTTAGTTTTGTTGTTTATATTATAATGTCTCTGTTTCATGTTACGTAAGTTTAACAAAAAGTAAAAAAATATCTAATTACTAGTTTGAGAATAAGTTTCGTAAATAGTCTTTTTCAACGTTGCCAGAATATGAAAATAACTTGAAAACCAACTCGCTTCAAACATCTGAACTTATTTATTTAGTGATTAATATAGTAACTTTTGGATTACCAATCAACCAAATCAGTCACTTGTCATTAATATAGTGACTTTTGGTTCACCAACCAACCAAATCAGTCACATCAGCTGATCGATTGAAGAAGAAATTTTCTTGAATTTCAAAATATCTAGTGACAACCTCGTAGGTATTTAGGCAATTGAAACTGTTAATTGAATATCTCTGTAAACAATTTCTATTTTCATATTCAGCCTTGAACGAAGAACTTAAATAAACGGCACCGAGAAGGTTATGTTGATTTATTTATAGTAAATTTATTTATACAATTAAGAATACAAGATTTTCTAAGCGAACTTTATTTTCGATTAATTTTATCGGAACCTTTAGTTTCTAATTACACACAAAATTGCTGATGACGTGATTTTAGACAGTTGTGCTCAGTTTTTATATATAGTACAGGCAAATTAGGCGATTTTGAGCTACAACATCAAATTAAATTGGGCGGTTTTGATTTTGTAGATTCTGGGAGGTTTTGGGATACCTAATAAGTTTAGAAACTCACACAAACAAAGATACGGGCACGGATTTTCGAAATTTTGGGACTTGAAACTCAGAAAAATTTTGAAACTACGAGGAATTCTAAAAAAGTGCTGGAGCAAAAAATGTCGAGTACAAAATTCTCTACTAAAAAGTATCCTAGGTATTTGTTCCTAACCTCAAAATTTTCACCTTAAAATGGGTTTATACACTCAAAAATATTTTGATTCGCGAATAACTCTAAAACTAGGTGGCATTCGAAAAAAGTGCTGGACAAAAAATTGTACAGCTCAAAATTCTCTACAGATTGCATTTTTTCTTAACCTCAAAATTTTCACAGTAAAATGGGACTCAAAAACATTTTGAATTGCGAATAACTAGAAAACTATGAGGATTTCGAAACAAACTTCCAGGACGAAAAATGTGGAGCACAACATTCTATACCAAAACGGTTTCAACTGTTTCCTAACCTCAAAATTTCCATTATAAATGGATTTGAACGTTCAAAAATATTGTTAATCGCGAATAACTCGAAAACTACGTAGAATTCGAAAAAAAGTGACGGAGCCAAAACTGTAGATAATAATTATCCTATTATTACGAGGGTTGTCCATAAAATGAAGTCACCAAGGAGCTGCACCCTGTATAAGTATCAAGTTTCTTTTTTATTTTTTAGACCCTTAGACAATTTAGCAACAAAATAATTTATTTTAATTCATATTGTAACGTTTTTCGTATTTATTTATACTCTTTCTATTCGTGGGGTGAATTAATAAGAATTTTACGTTCTTAATTTATTTACACACTATACACTACACTTAACTTACAATAATTTACTTATAAGTATCATTCAAATAATTTCTGCTGTTACTTTTATTAATTAGATATTTTCAGTATGACTATTAATTTAAAACTAAACGAACTGCGTTTTTACAAATAATTTATATACGTAAATAAAATTCTATAAAGTTCAAGACAAAAAGAAATAAACAAATAGACTTTTGTAGAAGTGATCTAGAAAAAATACTGTAATAAACCGCTTCCTATAATAAAAAGTCCGCCATTTATAAAAAAACAGTAAATTCGCCGAATTTTAAAATTCCATTGTAGCTGGACAGGACCGGCGTTATAGATCCAATTGTTCCTAAAAATTGCATCCAATTATTTATTTTAAAATGGCAAGGAAATTCATCAAAATAAATGGAAAAAATTAACATATTGCTAATTGTTTTAATGATTCCTCTCACTGGTTTATCACGTGTTTTATTTTTGATTGATTAGTTTTTGTTCATTGTAAACTAGATTACAAATTATACTAGGTGTGGTTAGCTTGATTCAAACTCTTGGTATACAATTAACAAAATATTAGTTAGGAATTTGGCGTTGAAAAAGTTATATGTCCACCTTGGAATTTTTCCATCGTTTCCTTAAAAAAACCCGTCTACTTTTTTTCACACAAAATATTTTATAGTCCAGTAAAATAATATAACAATATGACGATGTCTCGTTCAACCGATTTTTATTAATATTTGTTTAAATTTCCCGCACTTTTATTTTTGTAGACCTATAAAAAAATTAACAATAAATAAAAAATCCCAGTAATTATCTAAAAATCATCCCCTACTCCCTATCGACTTGGAATTGTGGGGGTGTTAGAGGGAGGCAATTACAACGGAAAGGGGGAATTAGCCGTCGGTCATTGTTTTAAAGTTAAGTTAGGTTAGGTTCTACTCCAGAACACTATTTATACAACATCTTTCCTTGCTCTTTCAATCCCAAGTCTATAAGGGGTGGGGTATGATAATTACCAATATCCCTTAGATTCTTATTTTCTCTCACCTCTAATATGAAGAAATATACTAAAACTTGTGAAATGCCACTCAAGTGGGTAATTTTAAAATTTGTTTTCTTTTTTCTGAAGCTGTAATATAATCTGGTCCTGAAAATTGACCGTACTAAGTTGCCTACCCGGTACAGTCCGTCATAGTTTTCCTCATTTAATTAACCTAACGTTTCGTCTCTCTCTTGTTGAAATTAAAATGATTGAATGTATTCTATTCGGTCGGGTTAACGCCTGCGGTAGTCTGTTACTGATACCTATTGTTTATACACATCCCAACTACGTTATATATGACTCACCGGTATACATTCAATCAATATTTAATTAAATTTTACCAAAAAGAGCTATCACGACAACAATGTTCGTAACCTTCGAATTACATACACTGTTGCTATTCAACAAACATTACGTCAAATCTCACAGAACATCCAATTAATTTTAGAATTAAATTTTGCATACTAATATATTTTTTTATTATAAATTCAAACTAATTATCTTTACTTATATTTTTAATTAACTATTGTGAGTAAAAGGTATAATTTGTTTAAATCCCACACGGATATGAAATATTTTTATATAAGTACGTGGAAATCTGACAACGTCGCAATTGTTGACGAAATTTAATGCTGGTTACTTGAAATCGAACCAGATCGATTTATCTCCAAAATAAATAAGAATTAGTATTTAAATATATTTCTTCCTATAATAATTTATTTAAATACTACCGAAAACGATATTCATTCAAAATTACTGGTTGATAGATGATTGAAGTTACAAGGTCGGCGTCGTTACAACTTTGTGTTATTGAAGTGCAAAGATCAAATTATTCGTTAAGGTTATAGATAGTTCGTATTTTACATATATGGACAGTTTATTGGAAACTGTTCCCACTGATGAAAACAGAATGGCAAAACGATTTCTCTATCTTCCGAGTTTCCAGCTCGGTTCTGCGTATTCTCAAGCATGCGCAGTATGGATGTGTCTCGAACGAGAGAGAAAATATATAGGGACTTTTTTCCTATACCAACTGTCCATATAGGAGTATTACATATATGGTATTTTAAGTAAAAAGTTAGGTTATAGATGTTATCTACTTATATGTATATACAAGGTTCTAACGTATTTTCGTTTCAGAATAAAACTATTCGGTAAATGCGTAAACAACATATTTATTTCGAGAGTAATTGTTCGTCATAATCCGTCTTTAAAAATAACTTTCGTTTAAACTGGACCTTTCACATAGAATTTCCAAATTTTAAAAGGAAATAAGTTCATTTACTTGTGAAATCATTAACTAACATCTTCGAAATAATTGTTGGTGATTCACTTTCTACTAAAAGAAACGATTTCTGAACATCTTCGAAGTGAATGTTTGTAGGAATAACATAAAAAATATAGCGTGCTACCAGTGTTGCCACAGTACTTGTACGTTTTTCTGTATATAATGAAGTAATAATTCTATGGTTGGAACAAATTGAGATAATTATACAGTTCAACCGTTTGTTTTCAAAAGTTGTCTGGAAAATGATTATTTAACTAGTTTTTTATCACCTCCCCCCCAACAACTCGCAACTTCATTCTGCATTTTTTGTATTGGAAAATTGAATAGACATTCGTGTTAATTTTGAGGTTATGATAGGTTAGGTTATTTACCTTCTAATATTAAATATAAATTATTTGATATATGCTAAACATATTCATCTTGGATCGTTTCACGTCAAATATTGTATGGGAAAAATGTTATAAAACTGCTGCTGTTAACAAAATTTTAAAGAAAAATATATTTCAATAACATTATTTTGAGAATAATGGGATATATTGGAATATAAAGTTTTATTCTTGAATGAAAAAGCAAAAAATTCGGCGAAAATGATAAGATTGTGACGTTCTCAGCGGCTTCCCATTGTTGAAATAACTAGATTGAAATTCTATGATAATTCTATGAAATAAAGATGGCGTTAGTAGCTTGAAAACTGCCACTGTGTTATAAAGTATATAATAAATTCTTCTGAGTAAATATCATTTCAAAATATTAATGTAGTTAATAATTACGACAAATTATTTTATTATATGGTAATTTTTTTCACCGATACTTGTCATTCGATTATATAATTCGATTTAACCTATTTTGAATCTACTTTTTATAATATATACGATACGATGAAGCAAGTTTTGCACAACATGACAACATCGCGTTTTTAAAAGAACATGCTGTAACCATACATACGATACACCCCTAAAAAACTTGAACTGCTCCGAAGTGAAGATAAGCGAACTGAAATAAAGGTTTATACGGCGTGTTATGGTTTTATATTTTTTGCTTTACATAAAATATGTTTTAAAATAGCTTGGTATAAAGGATAATATATCTATGTATATATTTCATTCAATATTATAAACAAAAAATATGAATTAGTTCAGTTTCTGAGAACGGTTATATAATCCAGTCAAAAAGACTATAAAATCGGGTTTTGGCAGATATGGCTGAAGTTATCATAAAATGTATACAAAACCGTATGAAAAGTAAAAAAGCTCCCAAATAACAAACAAAGTTTTAAAGAAAAGTTGTAGCCTTTTACTTTAGTTGCTGTTCCAGTTGAAACGAATTATTTTGAAATAATTTTTTTCAAATACAATTTTTAACTTGCGCATGCGTGATATGAAAGTGCGCATTCGATCGGTTCCTAAACTGATTCGGTATTAAACCCGCGAACAAAGCTAATAACACTGACTACTGTCATTCAAACAGGAAACAATTTGCTTAGGCGGAAATAATCAAAAATTTTTTTATATATATATCATCTATAACGTCCCCTTATTTATTTATTACAATTTTATTCTTTTCCGCTGTTTCACGCTGTATATTATCTATAGTAGCAAAAAGTGTATCGCCGATCTTGCCATTGCGTCTACTCAACATCGATGCCTTTCGAATCTTCGTCGAAGATTAGGATGAGACCGGTATTTGAAGTGCATTAGTTACTTGACATTTACATTCACTTACAACTCGTAACCAGATACAGCGTGAATAACACTCGGTATATGTCAATAATAATTTATTTATATAAATGAATCCACTCAAGGAAGAAATTTTTTTTCATAGTCCTGTCAACTTAGACATTAGAAGTTACGCAAATTACCACCAAGTTGAAAATCAGTAAAATTGTTTCAAACATAAATAAATATAAAATTTAATTATTTCCCATCATTCCCATGTATGAAAAAAAAAATGTTCAAGGTCAAAGGTCAAAAAAAGTTTTTCGCGATTTTTAACGAAACGATAAGTTTTATTATAAAAATAGCTCAGACGATAATTATAGATCATAAAATTATCTACAAAAAACGTATTAATACTTTTTTTCGTACGAGTCACCGTTTCTGAGATATAAGGATTCAAAAAGTTGTTTTCACGACACCTTTGAAGTTTTGTACTTTGTACGCGTCTGAAATGGTCCGAGTCGTAACTTTCAAATTCCTGTTCTTGTTGTTGTTGTTCTTCTTTATTTTTACTTATTTTAACATATATTACAACTCTAGAGATGTATATAGGGTGATTCTATATTCGACCGAAAAATAATCAGGCAATTTAAAACAAAATTTTCTCCAGTTTTGTAAAAAAATCCTGACCTCGAGCCACTGGTTAAAGTTTTTTTATGTTAAAATATCATTTTATTAAGGAGCATATTGGTCACCAAAATTGAAAAAAAAATTTCTGGATTTATGGTAAATTTTGATTTTGATTTAAAATTTGGAACACCCTATATCTCAGCAACTAGACCTCGTATGGGTTCGTATTCTTATCAAAATGAATCATTTATTGAGATCTCTCTTATTGACATATAGAAACACCCTGTATACGTGACGTACTCATGTATATTATGACGATTACAATTTTTTTGAATCGTTATATTTCAGAAACGGTGGCTCATAGGAAAAAAAATATTCATACGTCTTTTGTAGATAATTTTATGATCTACAATTTTTGTTTGAGGTGTTTCTATTATAAAACTCACCGTTTTTCTGAAAATCGCGAAAAACTTATTTTATTGACCTTTGACCTTGAATAAAATTTTTTCCATACCCGGAAATGATGGGGAACATTCAAATTTTATTTTTAATTATATTTCAAACAAATGCACTGATTTTCAGCTTGATGAGAATTTATGTAGCTCCACTCTTATTTTTTCGTCTAATTTGTCCGGACTATTATTATTTTCCTGGTAAATGAATTGAACTAGATGACTGCGCTGTTGCCAGACGTACCTATAATTCTATAGAACTTCGTCCAGGTTATAAATATGATTTTTACGTTGTTTCGAAGGTAACGACCGCAAAAAATAAGAAAATTGCACGTATAAACCACATTGTCATCTAAATTGCAAAATTAGCTTGGTCGGCCGGTTTCGGAATAAAAAGCAGAATCGCGTACGTATAAAAAACTAGAGCACCTTCGAAATACACAGAGCTGTTCATAAATACTTCATCTATTCTTACTTGATGAAATGTAAAAATAATTTCGAGCTATAAATACGGGGTGTGCCCGTAAAAATAATGCTGTAACATTAAAAAAATTTTCCATACGACTGAGATATTGGCGTTCAAAGTTGCAAAATCAGAACTTATATTTAAATATATTCTCTAAATTATACATTCGAACATTATATTTTTCTGTGTTAAATAGATTAAATATTTGACTTAATTTGAAGTATGTATATTGCAGAAAGTGTCTTTTTTTCATTCAGCCATTGAAACTGGGGCATCCAAATTGGATTTTATGCACTTTCTTCACGTTGCACACTAGAAAATAAGTTTCGATCTATCGAATCTTCAATTACTTTTGCTTATTATATATAATCATGCAGTTTTTTATCTTTCCGCAACGGACAATATTGTAATTATTACTTTTAATCACGAAATTTAATTTCATCTTATTAAGAACCAACCCGGGATTTTTTGTTTAGTAAATTTTTCAAATCTTGAATATGTAGGGTACAAAAACAGTCAATTGAGCTCATTTAATGTTTACACTTTTTAGTATCTCGCATAAACAACCGACCCAACTTCTATTTCAAACACAAATTCTTCAAGAAATGATTCGTAAATAAAGTCTGCTTGACATGCTGCAAGACAACGTGCAAGAAATCGCATGCAATTTCATGTGGGGTCAAAATATTGCATATGGATGCCACTAACAAAAACTCCGTTAGTAAAAGCAAACAAATTCCTAACCTCAATATTTTTAGGCTGGTTTCAAAACGACATCTTGCAAGAAATGTGGGGTTTATTGACACCAGTCAGAATGTGGGGTTTACTGAAACCCCACAGAATGTGGGGTTTACTGGGACCTCTTAGAATGTGGGGTTTATCGAGACCTGTCAAAATGTAGGGTTTATTGAGACTTCTCAGAATATGGGGTTTTTTGAGACCTCTCAAAATGTGGGGATTATTGAGACCTGTCAAAGTGTGGGGATTATTGAGACCTGTCAAAGTGAGGGGATTATTGAGACCTGTCAAAATGTGGGAATTATTGAGACCTGTCAAAGTGTGGGGTTTATTGAGACTTCTCAGAATGTGGGGATTATTGAGACCTGTCAAAGTGTGGGGATTATTGAGACCTGTCAAAGTGTGGGGATTATTGACACCAGTCAGAATGTGGGGTTTACTGAAACCCCACAGAATGTGGGGTTTACTGGGACCTCTTAGAATGTGGGGTTTATCGAGACCTGTCAAAAAGTAGGGTTTATTGAGACTTCTCAGAATATGGGGTTTTTTGAGACCTCTCAAAATATGGGGCTTATTTAGACCTCTCAGAATGTGGGGTTTATTGAGACCTCTCAGAATGTTGGGTTTATTGAGACATTTTAAAATATGGGGCTTATTTAGACCTCTCAGAATGTGGGGATTATTGAGACCTGTCAAAATGTGGGGATTATTGAGACATTTTAAAATATGGGGCTTATTTAGACCTCTCAGAATGTGGGGTTTATTGAGACCTCTCAGAATGTTGGGTTTATTGAGACATTTTAAAATATGGGGCTTATTAAGACCTCTCAGTATGTGGGGTTTATTGAGACTTCTCAGAATGTGGGGATTATTGAGACCTCTCAAAATGTGGGGATTATTGAGACCTCTCAAAATGTGGGGATTATTGAGACCTCTCAAAATGTGGGGATTATTGAGACCTCTCAAAATGTGGGGATTATTGAGACCTCTCAAAATGTGGGGATTATTGAGACCTGTCAAAATGTGGGAATTATTGAGACCTGTCAAAGTGTGCGGTTTATTGAGACTTCTCAGAATGTGGGGATTATTGAGACCTGTCAAAATGTGGGGATTATTGAGACCTCTCAAAATGTGGGGTTTATTGAGACTTCTCAGAATGTGGGGTTTTTTGAGACCTCTCAGAATGTTGGGTTTATTGAGACATTTTAAAATATGGGGCTTATTTAGACCTCTCAGAATGTGGGGTTTATTGAGACCTGTCAGTATATGGGGATTATTGAGACCTGTCATAATAGTAGTGAAGGAAGTTGCACAATAAGTCACAGTGTTAATTTTAAGCATCTAATATCGAATATTCCTTATTGAAAATTCAATATTTCGAACTACAAAATATAACAAATTAAATTCCTACATTTCTAAGACTCGGATTACACTTCCCCGATCCTGTTTTGATACTGAAAAATTTCTATTCCAATAAGTAGAGTACGTTAATTATGGAACAGACCATGTTTTATTGAAATACGAGGGTGGTTTCAGAAATATCTGGACTGATCTAGAGATGGCGGTAGTTGCTTGAAAAATACCACTGTATCAAAAAGTACACAATCTATACAGCATAAGTCCATCCAATATAAAAGCTGAACTAGATTCTACTCTGGGTAAGACTGTTCCTTTGTTATCATATTGGGTAGCATAGTTTCAACGAGACCGTACGACCTACGAAGACCAGTATGGAAGTAGTAGACCCAATGAAATGTCGAAGAAAATCAACGGATGATCGTCGACTCAAAGTGCGCCAGCTAGGAGACATAGTAGGCAATTCAAAAATTGCGTTATGTCACATATTAACTGATAATTTGGCAATGAGAAAGCTGTGCGCAAAATTGGTGCCGCGTTTTGTCATAATGGAACAGAAACAACGTTTCCATCGAGTATTTGGCAATATTTCACAGATTTTCATAACCATGGATGAAACGTGGGTCCATCATATTACACACTAAACAAATCCGTTATAGCAGTTAATGAATTAAAGTTTGAATTGCTACCTCATGCACCCTATTTGCCAGATTTAATCCAATCGGATTATTTTTTGTTCCCAAACTTAAAAAGTTAGCTCGATGGTCAAAAATTTGACAATTCTTATTATAAAAATGGTGTCGAACTTATTGAACACCGCCGAAAAAACATATGGAGGTTAAGTTGAAAAATAAATATATTTGTTTCCAAAATTTTGAGTTTTCTTTATTGGACAAGGTACTTCTGGAATCATCTTCATATTAGAATGGATGTACGTTGGTAATTTAATGCAATTAACAGTTTTTTCGTGTTTAATTTTCTGTCATGGCTGAAAGTACACATCGAATATAAATTTTATCATTCAACAATTATTCAAATCGGACAATAACGAAGGCATCTGACTATTGCAAATTAGATAAAATTATGCAATCACGATGTTATGCATGGTGGGATTCGAATTCAGTCAAGCTAATTCAAGTACATAATATGATTTATTTATAGAATTCTATACACTGAGAAAAATATCAATTCCGATAAAACCATCCATAAAAACAGATATATTTCCATAAAAAAGATAGTAGTGTATGTATCTATGGTGTAATTCGACAGTCTCCATCTCTTTATTATATTTAGAACGGTTACACAGGGCGATTATACAGGTTGCTGCAGCATAATCTGCTTTTTTTTTTTCATCCAAGTCAGTCGCCATGATGTTCAGGAACATTTTATTGTGATCGCAACCCCGTTGGCCTCTGCTCCGAAACGGAAATCAATTGACCACTAGAAGGATTCTTCATGAAAACCTCTTAAAACCACTCAAGATGGCGATTGTCTGAACGTGACTACAATTCTCAGATGACACAGATTCTTCTGATGACACTATTTTATTTAGTGATGAAACCCATTTCTATTTGTGAATAAACAAAACATGCACTACCAGAGTATAGGTTTTTCCTTCAGTAAGGGTTCTTCAATGGCTGCCAGAGGTCTCGATGTTGGAAACGGAAAGCGGAGGATCTTTTTTATTCTCTTCGCACTCAGCTGGCCTTTTGATCTTTCCCCCTCTTCATCTGTAACAATCCTATATCCTTGACCCCGTATATAATTTTCTAGGTCTGTAATACCGTCTTTCCAACAGGTTTTTCTGGCTTGCAGTATCAGTCTTTTGAGGATTTTGCATTTCTCTTTCCCATTTTTCATTATATTCTACATTTTCTATGTCCGCGTTCCACCAGTATAGTTTCGTCGAGATTTTACCATACTGGAGACTGATTTGTATTTTTCTTATGGTTCCTTGTATAGTAGAGTGTGACATCAATGTGTGAGTGTGAATTTCCTCTTTCAAATGTGTTCTGGCCTTTATTTTTTGCAATCCATCCTGTTTGTGCCAGCCATTTGTCCTTTTATATCAGATTTGGGAAACCCCCCATATCGCATTCTCCCGAATTCTCTAGAATTTTATGGAATTGACTTTGTATTCACTTATTATCAGAGTATGTTGTAAAATATCCTCAGATAGATCTGGTGTTGCAACTGCAATAACACCGATGACTGTTTCCAGGAAACACGTTCTTTAGGTGCGACTTGCAGTAGCCAATCCGATCAGGTTGTTTCGTATCTCTTGTTTATGTGAGGCTTCCAATGATCGTTTCGAGGCTCAAAGAATAAAATCCAATGAGAAATTGTCTATATAACGTTTGTTAGGCTTGAAATAGAGTTACTACTTGATCCACGTGCTCCCCGGACACGGATGCTTTAGAAAATACCTCCACGGATTCACACATGACTATCCAACGAGCACGTTCGCCGTTGAGTTGTTGCAGAAACTTCGCTCCGATGAGGACAAAAGGTGATGGCAAAATGTAAAGAGACTGATCTTCAACCGTGGGAGAATCAAAGGTTTTTTATACAGTATGGGAAATGTTCAGAATCAGACATACCAAACAGAACCTCAACCTTAAACTGAATGAAAAAGCTACACAATTGTTTAGTTTCTTGATAAAATGATTAATAATATTCACTATTTTATTATTTTCTTGAATATTAGTAAACAAATAAAACCAAATACTTCCTTTTGTTGACGCGTCAATAAATGATAAGCCATTTCATTAACCGCAACTAATTGAAATTTGTATAAATTCACAATACTAAGAAACGAAATGTTGTTAAACATCAATTTGAACGTACGTACGTCAATAATTACTTCGGGGGACGAATTCTGAGTTGGTTTTCAATTAAATTCCATCAACTCTTTAATGACGTTGTAATGTAAAGAGGGTAAAATCATGTCTTATTTTGAGGGTTGTGAGAAAGACAGCTGTCGATTTTTGAGTGGCTACTCGACTACAATTTTCTGCTTCCAAAATACGTAGACTTCTTCCAAAAGAGGCTATTTTCCTGAGATTTCGTGACCCACTCCCCAAGGTATCAGCATCACTCCTTCAAGGTGTCTAAGCAGGATATTCACAGAGTAGAAGCTCTGCGGACCCAATGTCTTGCTCGAAAATGACGAAGGAATGATCTGTCAGAAGACTAACCACAAGTTTATCATCGTTTTTGGACAGTTTCTCACACTTTTTAATCATTTAGCTAATCTTAGAGGTTGTCTATGTTTAGAAAGGCTTTCCGCTTCTTCATTGTCTGGTATATTCTGATAGTCACATTAGGATTAATTTATTTTTGTTAATTAGTACTTACAAAGTTTGTTTACATTTCCATGCTAGCTAGGACGTGCATTCAATAGCCTTAACGAGATTCAAAACCGATTGGCTATCGGGGAGAGGATTCTCTCCAGAGACTCCTGAACATTTATGTTCATTACTAGAAACTTTATCTGGGAAATAGTTTGTCCAGAGCTTGATTTCTGTCCAAAAACGTCCAAACCAGCTCCTTGGACTAGCTTCGAATCATCCGTATACCATAAAGATGAATTTCGGAATCTTTATAAGCATTAGATTGCAGGTTATACCATTTCGATTGGTATGCATTTGGTCAATTAGTTTGTTCTAGCTTAATAGGTTGCTTGATCAATATAAATTGCTGTCTATTTCTTTAACTAGGGTCACTGGTAATGACTTTTTGATAAGCAACGGATAGCAATTGAATGATCTCTTCTTTAAGGGCAGTTCAGTTTCCAAAACCCCAACTAGTATATTTCAAATAATACCTTGTGAATCAACTTATTCACAAAACTGTTTTTTCTAGTTTAGATTATGATAATCAGTCAATACCGAGCTCTCTTTTGCAATTAAAAAAATTAATATGTTTAATATGCTCTATTAATTTCGTCTGACAAACTTTTTAATATCGATGAAATGAATTAATAAAAATTAAGTTTCTACGTCCCTGGTTATATTTGAAACAGGAGCACTGACCTATTCCCATTCTCCCATTCTGTTTTTGGACGGTGATTAAAATTAGAATCGCAATTCGGGTGTAAAATAACGTCGAAAGAACCGATTGTTTCATATCATATCCTCGACAAAATTCGTATTAATTATAAACTTGAACTAAAAATCTTATTTTATTTCGTATTCCGTTAATTATTTCTCCGGTGTTTTTGATTGTAGTTTAGTCCCTGCGAGACTCAATAACGTACCTAGGATTATACCATGAAATAATCTGCATTCACCAGGAGCTGGGGGATAGAAATTGTTGAGGGCGGCCTCGAAAATTAACAACCACTGAAGATAATTGTACTGATTTTTTTGAGTCTAATAGAAGAATGTCCGTAGGTCTAAGGAAGAATGGATTCCGACTGAAAACACAGTGAAGGTTAGGGGATGTTTTGGAGAAAGGGCGAGTTGAGATCTGGTAAATCTGGTATTAAATATTGAAAAGACAGCGCCTGTTGGGCAGACAATTTATCTTCCAGCATGATAACGATCCCAAGCATACCTCGAAGTTGTGCAAAGGAAGAATGGTTTGGTAGTCATAGTCACAGTAACCCTTAACTTGATTAAGTTTTTTGTGGGACAAATGGGACAAGTCGGAAAACAATTTCCTACTTTCACTTACAAATCTTTGAAATAACGCTCCGAAATAATAAAAGCAAATGGAGATGATTTGCAAACGAATTTTTGACAGATGAACAAAATATAAATCGTGGAATTGAAGTGTAGGAATCTTTTTTTAGTATACTACCCACCACGGATTCTAACGAGTGAATTATTGATTGAATTTGATTCTGCGGAACCTGCAAAAAATGTAGTTTACCCACTTTGGATTCATTGCGAATCAGAATATGGAAATGTGGTCATGGAAAAGCTATTTTCACAAAAAATTGACGTTTGAAAGAGTTTTTTTCTACCAAATTAGACTATGTAAAGACCATTTTATGTTATTTTGACAAATTTTTATACATTTAAAAGCCATTTTTGGCAAAATTAGACTGAAAAAAGCCTTTTTTTGGAAATATGGACACGGAAAAGCTATTTTCTCACAAAAAATGGTCATTTGAAAGAGTTTCATCGACCAAATAAGACTCTGTAAAGACCATTTTATGCTGTTTTGACAAATTTTTATTCATTTAAAAACCATTTTCGCAAAATTAGATTGAAAAAAGCCATTTTTTGGAAATGTGGACACGGAAAAGCTATTTTCTCACAAAAAATGGACGTTTGAAAGAGTTTCATCGACCAAATTAGACTCTGTAAAGACCATTTTATGCTATTTTGACAAATTATTATACATTTAAAAGCCATTTTTGGCAAAATTAGATTGAAAAAAGCCATTTTTTGGAAATGTGGACACGGAAAAGCTATTTTCTCACAAAATATGGACGTTTGAAAGAGTTTCATCGACCAAATTAGACTCTGTAAAGACCATTTAATTCTATTTTGACAAATTTTTATACATTTAAAAACCATTTTCGCAAAATTAAATTGAAAAAAGCCATTTTTTGGAAATATGGACACGAAAAAGCAATTTTCTCACAAAAAAATGGACATTTGAAAGAGTTTTTCGACCAAATTAGACTCTGTAAAGACTATTTTATGTTATTTTGACAAATTTTTATACATTTAAAAGCCATTTTTGGCAAAATTAGATTGAAAAAAGCCTTTTTTTGGAAATGTGGACACGGAAAAGCTATTTTCTCACAAAATATGGACGTTTGAAAGAGTTTCATCGACCAAATTAGACTCTGTAAAGACCATTTAATTCTATTTTGACAAATTTTTATACATTTAAAAACCATTTTCGCAAAATTAAATTGAAAAAAGCCATTTTTTGGAAATATGGACACGAAAAAGCAATTTTCTCACAAAAAAATGGACATTTGAAAGAGTTTTTCGACCAAATTAGACTCTGTAAAGACCATTTTAAGTTATTTTGACAAATTTTTATACATTTAAAAGCCATTTTTGGCAAAATTAGATTGAAAAAAGCCTTTTTTTGGAAATGTGGACACGGAAAAGCAATTTTCTCACAAAATATGGACGTTTGAAAGAGTTTTTCGACCAAATTAGACTCTGTAAAGACCATTTTATGTTATTTTGACAAATTTTTATACATTTAAAAGCCATTTTTGGCAAAATTAGATTGAAAAAAGCCATTTTTTGGAAATGTGGACACGGAAAAGCTATTTTCTCACAAAATATGGACGTTTGAAAGAGTTTCATCGACCAAATTAGACTCTGTAAAGACCATTTAATTCTATTTTGACAAATTTTTATACATTTAAAAACCATTTTCGCAAAATTAAATTGAAAAAAGCCATTTTTTGGAAATATGGACACGAAAAAGCAATTTTCTCACAAAAAAATGGACATTTGAAAGAGTTTTTCGACCAAATTAGACTCTGTAAAGACCATTTTATGTTATTTTGACAAATTTTTATACATTTAAAAGCCATTTTTAGCAAAATTAGATTGAAAAAAGCCTTTTTTTGGAAATGTGGACACGGAAAAGCTATTTTCTCACAAAATATGGACGTTTGAAAGAGTTTCATTGACCAAATTAGACTCTGTAAAGACCATTTTATGCTATTTTGACAAATTATTATACATTTAAAAACCATTTTCGCAAAATTAGATTGAAAAAAGCCATTTTCTGGAAATATGGACACGGAAAAGCTATTTTCTCACAAAAAATGGACATTTGAAAGAGTTTCATCGACCAAATTAGACTCTGTAAAGACCATTTAATTCTATTTTGACAAATTTTTATACATTTAAAAACCATTTTCGCAAAATTAAATTGAAAAAAGCCATTTTTTGGAAATATGGACACGAAAAAGCAATTTTCTCACAAAAAAATGGACATTTGAAAGAGTTTTTCGACCAAATTAGACTCTGTAAAGACCATTTTATGTTATTTTGACAAATTTTTATACATTTAAAAGCCATTTTTAGCAAAATTAGATTGAAAAAAGCCTTTTTTTGGAAATGTGGACACGGAAAAGCTATTTTCTCACAAAATATGGACGTTTGAAAGAGTTTCATTGACCAAATTAGACTCTGTAAAGACCATTTTATGCTATTTTGACAAATTATTATACATTTAAAAACCATTTTCGCAAAATTAGATTGAAAAAAGCCATTTTCTGGAAATATGGACACGGAAAAGCTATTTTCTCACAAAAAATGGACATTTGAAAGAGTTTCATCGACCAAATTAGACTCTGTAAAGACCATTTTATGCTATTCTAACAAATTTTTATACATTTAAAAACCATTTTTGGCAAAATTAGACAGAAAAAAGCCAATTTTTTGAAATGTGAACACGGAAAAGCTATTTTCTCACAAAAAATGGAAAGGTTCTTCTAATAAAATTAGACTGTGTGATGAAGTTTCAAGAAGCTGTGGACATCCCTTAACAGATAGTATTTATCTGAAATATTGTCCAGTCGATTATTTTGGTTTCATTATATAAGGTTAGGTTAGGTTTGTACATTTAAATGTCCACCTCTTCTTATTTGTAGTCTCCTTTGGGAAACCTATCGTTCATCGGGCAGGTCGTATCGTTATTAGCCAAGAAAATCCCTTTTATACAATGAACCTTCTCGAAACCGGCGTCCATCATCCCCACGTGCATTATGTATAGAAAATTCCATCAGGATCATGGTTGGGTTTTGCCAAAAAGATAAATGAAACATCGTACATAAAAAGCACAGAAATTGTATCATCATTGATTGCATTTGATTCTGCGGAAACTGCAGATAGTGCAGATGTAGCTCA
The DNA here is from genome assembly GCF_026250575.1 of Diorhabda carinulata. NCBI lineage: Eukaryota > Metazoa > Arthropoda > Insecta > Coleoptera > Chrysomelidae > Diorhabda > Diorhabda carinulata. Next base: position 16,126,274 of record NC_079472.1, on the reverse strand, counting down.
CCAACTTTGGATTCATTCAAATTCATGATAGGTTGATGTGAAGTCTCAAGAAGCTGTTGACATCCCTTACAGATAGTATCTAGCTAAAAATCTATCTACTATATGGTCCAGTTGATTGTTGATTGTTTTACCGTTCAAACAATTTTGCAAACTTTGAAATAAATGGTAATCAGATGGTACCAGATCAGGGCTGTATGAGGAATGTGGTATCATTTCCCAAGTTCCAAAAGTTTTCCACAAGTTGCTAAAGATGTATGAGGCTTTGTATTATCATGGTGGAATATTGAACCTTTTCCATTAGATAATTACTGCCGTTTTTCTTTGATTCTTACATCTAGTTTGGTTTGATTACACTAGGTTAAGTTTAATATTCGGAAACCTATCGCTTATCGGTCGGGTGATATCGTTATTATTTAACTTACAGTTAGTCACATAAATTTTGATAAACTTATTTAGGTCAACGGTTAAATACTAGTAAATAATATCATCAAACACATGGTTAATGTATCTGTTAAATTACGAAAATAAATTAGTTTAATGCATCTCGAGAATGTATGCACGTATCGGATGCTTTAAAAATTTCGCATTAACAATATATAGGGTGATTCATTAAGAACTTTACATATGTCGCTAATTTCTAGTAAAAATTCAACAAATAAAGAAGAAGAATTGACTTTTTTAGTAGCCTCCTAGAGAGGATCTGCAGATATTATAAGTATGTGAGACTCCCCTTGACTAGGGCACTACAACTGCTGCTCAGAAGGGTGCAAGAATACCCAATATTTAATCAAATGTTATTATTAGAAGTTGTATACAAATTTTTCACTAAAACCCATCTAATTAATACTGAAACATTGACCTATTGGATGTTTTGTGAAATTATAAAATCATTATTACGAAATGAATTCGTATCTTCATGGCATAATAAAATAGATGGCGACATTCGATTGAGGAATTTAAAAGAATTAATTAGAATGCGCGCTGGCACGTTGCCCCATCTGTGATCGGTTGAATTGACCTCGAGATGTATCGACCTTCGGATGGCATCATTTTTATATAATATTTCGTAATTCAATAAATAAAATGTCAATAGAAAAATAATAGTCCAAATTATATTCTCAGTGGAATATTAAGTTTTTTGCGTCTTGTTTACAATCCGCAATTATATGATTGAAATTGAAACGTACAATGCTTGAGCTATGCAAAGCTCTAAAAAAAATCGTTGTGTATTCAGTCCAGCGCAAAATGTAATACGTTGGTTAGATGCCGAGTTTTTATACAACTGCACAAAGTACTTCATCAAAAAAAATTGATTTTTAAATGGGTCCATTCATAAATTGTTTTATGTGGAGCTTCATGATTCCGCGCACATAAGATTTCTGGTTCTTATCAGCAAAAAATTGAAAGTTCTACCGTTCAAACAATTCTGCAAACTTCGAAATAAATGGTAATCAGATGGTACCAGATCAGGGCTGTATGAGGGATGTGGTATCATTTCTCAAGTTCCAAAAGTATCCCACGAGTTGCCAAAGATGTATGAAGCCTTGTATTATCATTGTGGAATATTAAACCTTTTCCATTAGACAATTATTGCCGTTTTTCTTTGATTCTTACATCCAGTTTCATTAATTTTTGACAAATATAATAAAAATACAAAATCTTTGTAATCTCACCAAACTGACAACATGAGTTTTTTGTTGCTTTTAGCTTTCGATGTACTGATACATATCACAAATGTTGATTTTTCATGAATACTAATTTACATCGAGTTTACATAACGAGATAAAAAATTTTGAGCTCCTATTTTGAAACCTTAGAGCAAAGAAAGAAAAGGTATATAGACTAAGTTGAATAACATAAAAATGATTATGAAAACAGATGCTTCGTTTCTTTTCAGACGACCCTCGTATATTGACAATTCAGAATTCGTATATTCTTGGACTATTTTAGTGTTTGACTGTTTTCAAAATTTTAGCAATACCCTCGTAATGATTGTCTATATATTTCCATGATAGGAATATTATTATTTTTGAGTCAATTTATTTATTATCATCGAGACAATAGTAAATGATTTTACATCGAATAAAATACTAAAAATACATACCGAATGTCACCAAAAAAAATAATTTTTGACGAAAATCGAAATAACAATATTTTTATATAATTTCGTTTTTGTATTAGATTAATCGCCAAAAATTATTTTTTTGGGGACATCCGGTATGCATTTTTAATATTATAAATTAATTGATAAGTATAATAAATTGACTTAAAAATAAAAATATTCCAATTTTGCTTAAAATTGAAAACAGTCAAACACTAAAATAGTCCAAGAATATGCGAATTATGAATTGTCAATATACGAGAGTTGTCTGAAAAGAAACGAAGCATCTATTTTCATAATCATTTTTATGTTATTCAACTTAGTCTAAATATTTTTTTTATTGCTCTAAGGTTTCAAAATAGGAGTTTGCGGACGTGAAAACGTCTTTGTAGTAATCACTCACATGATATTCACCATATTATTATTAAGATATGTTACGAATTTAAATTTTGGTGAATGCGCCGCTTATTAGTTTCCTGAAAAGTTTTTCTATTTTTTGTAGCCTGTTTACATTATATTGTGACTGTTTTTATAGAGAGAATTTCTAAGTTTGTTTACGGTAAATTAGAGATTTCTAGGATATAGAAGATTCTGGAAAAAGTGAGACAGAAACCGAATCTCTAACAACCGGACGGGGGCAGTGAACAATTTTATAGAGACAATAAGACAACTCATGCTTTTATAATATTGGGGAGCTTTCTATGAATAGCGGAAAGAGACGTCGAAAGTTATTCGCTCGGTTCCCAGACTGGGAATCAGATTCACTCAGATCTACATTTAGATAGCGATCCACGCTTCTATAATTTTTTTCTTGTGCCAATAATTTTTTTTTTCTATATTTACATCTTTGAATAACTGTGAAGCTTGTTCCTTGAAGATGCAGTTTATAGTAGATTAATGGACCTTATGATAGACCCATCGTGTACTCCTGGAAAATATCAAAAACCGATGTCTTTTGGAAAGCCAATGGGGCGCTTTTGATTAAATATGATTCCTAACCAGCCGAAGAGGAAGAAACTATGATCGCTTGGTTCCTCTGCCGCATGAGGAACGCATGATGGCCCTAGTCATCACTTGAATGGAATCCAGCAGCTGTTCTTCCATGAAGCTCAAACCACGTCAGTTGTAAATTCGATCGTCCCTTCGATTTCACGTAGCTAGCACTAGGTGCAATTTCAGGGCTTTTTGAGTCAACTCTTTGTTCGCACCAGGGTTTCTTAGCCTCTGAACAGGTTTTAGTTAGACCTCCAGGTTGCAATCATGCAAATCCTGAGCCGTCTCGGCAGCTTCGACTTCCCTTCTGTTTTTACACCACGTTTTCGGCCAGACTTTGTTAAAAGTACCGGTCAAAGCTTGGAGTTGGTAGAAACCGACGCTTTTAAGTAGTAGCTTCGCTTATAGCCTTCGTTGGGGAAAAGATTTGACTCCTGCAATGGCTTGCCCTCGCTACGTTCACTAGATTATTGAATAGAAAGAAGAAGAGTTATTTGAGCACCGGGCCTTACTGTAGGTGCAGTTTCAAGGCTTCTCGTGCTAACTTTTTGTTCGAACCAGGGGTTCTTGGCCTCTTAACAGGTTTTAGTTAGACCTCCAGGTTGCAATCATGCAAATCCTGAGCCGTCTCGGCAGCTTCGACTTCCCTTCTGTTTTTACACCACGTTTTCGGCCAGACTTTGTTAAAAGTACCGGTCAAAGCTTGGAGTTGGTAGAAACCGACGCTTTTAAGTAGTAGCTTCGCTTATAGCCTTCGTTGGGGAAAAGATTTCACTCCTGCAATGGCTTGCCCTCGCTACGTTCACTAGATTATTGAATAGAAAGAAGAAGAGTTATTTGAGCACCGGGCCTTACTGTAGGTGCAGTTTCAAGGCTTCTCGTGCTAACTTTTTGTTCGAACCAGGGGTTCTTGGCCTCTTAACAGGTTTTAGTTAGACCTCCAGGTTGCAATCATGCAAATCCTGAGCCGTCTCGGCAGCTTCGACTTCCCTTCTGATTTTGCACCACGTTTTCGGTCAGGCTTTGTCAAAAGTAACGGTCAAAGCTTGGAGTTGGTAGAAACCGACGCTTTTAAGTAGTAGCTTCGCTTATAGCCTTCGTTGGGGAAAAGATTTGACTCCTGCAATGGCTTGCCCTCGCTACGTTCACTAGATTATTGAATAGAAAGAAGAAGAGTTATTTGAGCACCGGGCCTTACTGTAGGTGCAGTTTCAAGGCTTCTCGTGCTAACTTTTTGTTCGAACCAGGGGTTCTTGGCCTCTTAACAGGTTTTAGTTAGACCTCCAGGTTACAAGCATGCAAATCCTGAGCCGTCTCGGCAGCTTCGACTTGCCTTCTTTTTTTGCACCACGTTTTCAGTCAGGCTGAAACTGGAGTTGGTAGAAATCGATGCTTTTAAGTAGGTTTGCTTAGAGCCCTCGTGGGAGAAAAGATTTCATTCCTGCAATGGTTTGCCCTCGTTACTTTCGCTAGATTATTGAATAGAAAGAAGAAGACTTTTTTGAGGTTAATTGTCTATATGTATGATTTTTATTTGTTTACGTCATATATTTGTTTATACTAATGGTTACGTGACATTTATATACTGTGTGAAGCCCTAGATATTAAAACATTGATTAAAATATGAATAAAACTTTTAGATTTATTTAAAATGAAACTTTATGACTTTATAAAAAAATAATTAGCTACTAATTTGCGACATAAAAGTGCAAGGTTTCAACTTCCACTCCAACCAAATCATTTAAGAATGTTAGGAAACATTGACCCGTTCTCTGAGGTACCCGCTGGCGATTATCTGTGGTACCACGTCCTAGAAAACTATACAGACTCTACGTATACAGTCAAGGGCAGGGCGAATCGTCGTCGTCTATTAGCAGTTTTACTTGACTTAGCACGAACAACATTACTGATACTTGGAAAAGAAGAAGCGGTACTTAATTATATATTCAGAAACAGCATAAGACGCATTGGCGTACCGAAAATATTTTTTTATATACAAATATAAACTCACTCCACTTTTAAACTACTGTTGACTCCTGCAACTAATTAGTTTTTCTCTAATTAATTAATTTCCTTTTTCCTTTTAAATGTTATTGCTTGTCAATTTCTTACTTACGAAATTTATTTGTACACTAATTCATTTTTCATTAAATTTTGCACTTTACTAAACACTTAACTATTTCTTAACGAACTAATTTATTCAAATACACCGTTTACTTTTAGTATTCCAACTCTGCTAAATGCTAAACTGGCTCCTATTCATTAACAAAGGATTGTTTGATAATTCGGATTCTAGAATGTAAACAAACAACTATCACAACACGATGTAAATATCCTATAAAAAATATACAAAGATTATTGATTTATAACTTGTACAGTTTGAGAATTGTACCCGGCACGTCCTCGAAACTTCAACTTCTATTAACTTAATTGAACAGGACAAGCTTCACGGTTTTAGTTAGTGGACGAGTTCGTAACAACTTGGTTTTTATTGCTTGGATTTTACTATTGAATATGTTCGTTCCGAGATTTCTTTTATTTTTATTATTTGATCAATAAATTCTGCCTTTTGCTTTTTAGTATCTTGTAATTTTTTATTTTTTTATTAAAATTTTTTCACTTATACAGATTTTTCTATTATTTTGATTTTTGCGGTTATATTTTTCATATCTCTTTTATTTTTGCTCGTACAAAAAAATAATTGGCATCAAAATAGTCCAAAATTCAGGAAAAAAAATTTTTCCAACTCAAAAATTGTGAAAAATTTATTCATGCGGCGAGTATAGTGAAAATTACAAAATCAAATTGATATTGTGAGGAAATATAAATGAAATATATTTTAAAAAGTTGGTATTATCGAATTCAAAATGGCGTCTTCGTCAATTTATACAAAGTGTACTAATATTACGATTCAGTATATGGGTTATTTGAAGAGATATAAAAAAATGTAATGAATCCATATTCTAAAATTATCTCAAAAAATACAAAGTGTTGTATAATTCCATTACAAACCAAACATGTTTTTCTTTTCAAATGAAACCCCCTGTATATCATACGGAATTCAACTAATATTCTCAAGTCCGTTTATAAAAAGGTTTTGTTATGTAATACAGAGTGATTCAAGAGGTTTGTGCTATAAAATACAGGGTGATGCGAATAAAAGAATAAGAAAATTTCGTGTTTTCCTTCATCTCGAATACAAATAGAAAATAACGTGTCGATAGCTCATAAATGACCCTGTATAATATGACAAAACGCTTCGATGAAATTGTCAACCTAAATTCGGTATAATATACAGGGGAAGTCATTCAAAAAATCATTTGTTGGTAATTGAAACATCGAAGACCGAAGTTTTTCACAATATTGGCACACCTTGTGCAACAACATAATTTATTAGTTGATTTTTCTTTTTTGTCAAGACCAAATCATACGAAATTAACGATAATAATAACACCGATGTTTGTATATTCTCTAGTATGGTGAATATTTGATTTGTCCTTGATAAAATTTCTATTTCGATACCAAAATAAGGAGAAAAAAACTGTTGAGAAAACGTGTGTTGCTGGTTATATGTGTGGGTGTTATGTATAGACATCAAAGAAAGTTTATGCTGATGTTTCTTCTAAAAATAAATATCAAATACTCTCACGAAAATGTTTGAAATAAACAGACTAAATTAGTTGTTTATGAAGAGACTTCATATAGAAATGTTAATACTTAAAATCCCAGAATGCCTAGTCAGTTAATGGACACGTGGGGACTACGAGACGATGTACAGTCAACACAAAATTAATATTAATTCTAACCAATTGTCTTGTATTATAGATATTGTTAGTTTTTTGCTTCAAATTTGGAATGAAACAAATTTTTATGTACAGAATTAGGATCAAGGAAATCTATGCAAATGGAAAACTCTAAGTATACACAAATACGTTGAAAATATACAACAAAATCTTGTAAATTAGTTTATTAATTCACTTTTGAATAAACAAACATTTTTTGTTCAAATAGGTACGAAACTGAATATGCTTTTAATTAACAAAACAAATTGTCGTAAGTTAAACAGAAATCCACTAAATAATTCCTGGTTACACACATCAACTTATACAATGTAATTTATTTACATTTTGAATCTGTTTAAGCTTGTCTAGAATCAAAGCCTGAAAAATTCTACAAAAGCCGCTGGAGTAGTATAAAATTTGCTGAAGTTCTTCTATTTATTTTAAAGTTTTCATATATCCCCCAATTTAGATCTTGGGATGTCAATATCCGTGATTCGGTCCATCTCTTTAGAGATATGCCTGCTGATCTTCTGGTAGTTTGATTGTTTCTACAGCCGATCCTCCTCATTTTATCGACTTGTGCCTTCCACCATCGTCTTTTCCTCACTACCTATCTGTTACCTGGTGGTTTACTGTCCTAGAGGGTTACTCCTGCCATTAATCAAAGGGTTTCCATCTTTATTGTTTTGTTCTGTACTGGATTTTTGATTATTAGAGTTTATCTTGTAGATAGACATTTTCATATCAAATCTTTTTGCCATTTGGTTGAATCTGAAAAGCATTCGTTGTAGATTGTGTTCATCTTCTGTTATGAGGACACCATAATCTGTGTAGTATACAATTTTGAACTCGTTGCTTCCCATCGTGTATCCTCTTCCCGCAGTTTTGATCTAGAAGAAGGTTAAAAAGCACTGGCATCACCTAAAGATGATGGTAGTTGCTTGAAAAACACCACTGTATCAAAAAGTACACAATCTATACAACATATGTTTCAAGTTTGAAGACGCCAAGTTTTTTAGCTTGGTAGCCATTAATAGAGAATGTAAACATCGTTATGTTATACAATATTTTGATTTGAAAGACGTTAGCCCAACCAATAGAGAAGCTTAACTTGATTATATTCCTCTGGGTGAAACTACTCCTACATTATAAAATGTAAAATATTGGGTAGCAAAGTTTAGACGAGACTGGGCGACCTGCGAAGACCAGCAACGCAGTGGTCGACCAAATGAGGTGACGACTCCAGAAACGTCGAAGAAAACCCACAAAGTGGTACTGGATGATCGTCGACTGAAAGTGCTTGAGCTAGTAGACACAAAAAGTGCGGTACATCGCTTATTGAAGCAGTGTACAAGATGAGTGCCTACGATGGGACAACAACAGCATCTTGAAGATGTTTCCAGCGAATGTTTGGCAATGTTTCATAACATGGATGGAACGTGGGTCCATCACTTCACACCTGAACCAAAAGAACAATCGATACAAATGGACTGAAAAGGGAGAATCGGTTCCAAAGAACTCCAAAGATCCTTCCATCTGTAATTGATGAATTAAAGTTTGAATTGCTACCTCCTACACCCTATTCGCTAGATTCAGACCCCTCGGATTATTTTCTATTCCCAGGCTTGAAAAAATTGCTCGGTGGTCGAAGATATTCCAACAATGAAAAAAAAAAATGAACAAAATTTTCGTGTTTTATTTGATGGGCGAGGTCCTTCTGGGTTTATCCTCGTACAGGATGGGCAACTAAGAACGACCTTTGGTCAATTATCAGGACCGTATTATATTACAGGGGAAAAATAAAAACAAAAGTAGCCCCGAAAACCCGTGGAAATCATTTTTAAAAGTTTAGGTCCTCACTAGAAGACGAATTTGAAAATATAAAATTACATTTTCTTAAATTTAATCAATTAACTGGCACTTCATATACGATAATCGAATTTATCCACAAAATCTGCGCATTTTCCATTTCACAAGTTTTAGTTATTTCTTCAAATGATAGATGGGGGAGAGTGGGAAACCTTGTAATTAAAAAATGCCTTCAAGTCCGGTTCTGCTCATCCGATTTTCATAAACTTTATATTATTTGAAACAGCTTTTCTCCAGCAATACAAAATCTATAAATTCCAAACAATTTAATTAGCACGGTGAATGCTAGAGGGCGTTCTTTATGTCGATATCTTTTTTCTATTTCGAGATATGTGTATAAACCTCGTATACGATTGTTTATATGTTTCTATTGCTATCACAATAAACAATCAACAAATTTTATCATTATTTGTTAATATTATAATAACTAGACTTGATAGACATTGTTAGATCATGTACTATTATTTAAACAATGTTTGAGGTGGACATATTTTCGATATCTTCGTAATATCGAATTATTACACCCCTATAGTTGTTGAAATAAAATTTTTCCACTGAATTTTCATTAAATCGTAAGTGGATGTCACAATAATCAAACTCACATTGAACTAAATCTGGTTATGTTACTTCCCTGAATAAATAAATTTTTATTTTGTTACAGATATTCAATACGCAAAATGATTTGCTCAATGAGCGCTCGTAGCGGCAAAGGGCGCTTCATTACGAAAATACTAACGTTCGGTATACTTTGGGCACTAATAATTTATACGTTATATCAATTTCGATCGATAACAATCGATGTACCAGTACCGCATCTAAATAGCAGGTAAGATAAAAAATTTTTATAGTCCGTTCGCAAAGTACTTGACTCGATAAAACTATGTCAATAAGTCACGACAAAACTATTGAAATTGAATGTCATTTCTGATAAATTTTCGAACATTAGTGTATTTAAATATAGTCCATGTTTCCAAAGAATCAAACTTATTCAAAATGTCCGAAAAAAGTTTAGAGACAAGAAAATAACCTTGTCTAACTGAAGACAACAGACGAAGGGAAAACTGAAGTGAAAACAGTGAAATAAGAAGGTTTCAGTTAAACTTAAACCCATTTTTAATGATTATACCATATTGTGAAGCCCCTACATCGTTTCTTCCTCTCTAACCTTACCTTCCTCCTCGTATTGTTGAAAAAACTAACGAGAATAGTCACTGCGTTGCTATTTATGACCGCCAATCAACATCCAGGAGACCTAGCGAGCATACACCTAACCTAACATATCTTTTTTTATAATGGATAATCGCGTCTTCAACTTCGGTGCAACCCTCAGCAAAATCCTGCATCATTTGTTGGACTTACTGAACTGACATTCATTCTTCATCATAAACCTCAGTCAGTTATCGGTGAATCTCTACGTGCGGTAACTTCCTGGAGCGAAAGTGGCGCTCAACACTTCATTTTCTAACCACAGCCAAGCAAATATTCAGCGAACTCCGGCGGGCTCGAGAGTGGAGGAACCACTACGTATTGCACCGTTGCCGGAATTACTCTAGGACCTTATCTCGATGCCGTAGCTCAATGACAACCTTACTTTGGTACTACCCCCGTAGTTTCTAAAACAACGCGTCAGTAGTTGATGAGTTTCTTAGGAATACCTAAATTTGAGCCTCTATTTTTCGTCCAAGCTGGAATTTATGGAACCGTTGGTGATATTCATACTGAACACACTATTTATTTATAGCATTACACCAACACTCATAATTACACTGTTTGGTATGAACGTTTCGATTACCAAGTTATGGTCTTCAGAGATTGAAGGTAGTAGTTACTGTAAACGGTGTATTCAGTATCTATTTTTCGTTCTTTGATGATAAATGTGTTCGTTGTGAGCGTTATCTTAGTGGGATTGTGGCAAAACTAAACACCAAATTGTACTAACTCTGATATACTTCCGATCTTCCGAATACTTTCGATGTATTCATCGTCTGGGACTGAAATAATTCGAGTGCAAGATAAAAATATGTATAAAACATTTTGTACTTAACTATAATTTCAGTCGCATACGATGAATATATTGAAAGTATTCGAAAGCTCGGAAATATATTAGAATTAGTACATTTTAGTGTTTCATTTTGCCACAATACCACAACGAAAACGCTCATAATCTTGCTGGCAAAGACTTCGTTCCAATTAGCTCCTTTTTTTTTAATATGTTTGTCTCGGATTTCTCTGTTTTATAATATTGTCGTGAAAAGTGTTATGTTTTTCAGCAGTTAACTAAATTCAGTGAACTTACCTTATTTTTCAGGTTACTTTTACAAAAAAGGTTGGATCCTCTCACCAGACACGCTGACAGCACTACGGAAAGCAACGACTTGGAACCGTACGTAGATAAAAGCCCAAATTTATCAGAAGATATGCTGATAGACGATATTCAAAAAAGAATGCCAAATTTACCGATCATCTATTGGAATAAAAACAAAAATAAACCGATGGGATACAACAACACTTGTGCAAGGTAAGTATTACCAGTAATCGATGCCCTTAATCAAGTACTGTAATTATTATCTTTACAATGTTGGACAGATTTCCATCAATGTTCGATTTGGAATTCAACAACATATATTGGCAAACTCTCCGTACCAGCAACGGTACTTTCCAGTTATTCGGGGCTTATTTGGACGCGAGACCGAACAACAGACTCGGTCCTACTGTCAGAATCCTAGGAATGATCGATAGGATCGAAGCAAGCGTAATCACGTACTGCCAATTCTGGTTCGACGGCAAAAAAGACCCTGTAATATCCAAAAGCTTCGAATACAAATATATATGGTAAAACGTCCTGAATTGTTGTTAACGTTGTTTATAATTCGTATTTTTTTAGGTATAAGAAGTGGGGAAATTACAAACAAGGTATATACCAACCGTATCTCATAGCTTGTATCCTTCCGTCTAAATACAAAGATCAAGTACCCCAATCTGTGTCTTTAGTCGAGAAGCAATGTGAAAACGCCACCAACAATTTGAGAATCATTTACGAAAAACCGGCACAAAAAAAAGATTTCGCTGTCTGCGTTAAAGGTAACTCGTATATCTATAGATAACAACGTGATTATTGTGAGATTGTGGCGATCAAACACCAAATTGTACTATTTTCAATATGAATTCTATGATTTCGAATAATTACATTATTATCATCAGGAAATTACTTGATCGATAAATGTATTTTGTGTAAATTATCAAATTCGTGTCATTCAAAATGACAATCACCACAACAATCACGTTCACAAACTAGTTCCAATTCATATTTTTATATATTAAAAAAATTTTATTTATCAGGATTGGATTTTCTTCACGAAGATCTTTCCGTGCGCCTCGTAGAATGGATCGAACTTTTGAATCTACTCGGAGCCGATAAAGTTTTCTTTTACGAGCTACACGTCCACCCTAACATCAGCAAAGTATTAAAACATTATGAACAAGAAGGAAAAGTGAGTCTAATTTACTTGTACCCAATTTTTCATCCTAATAACGGAAATGAGTCCAATTTATCTGTACCTAATTTTTCGTTATTTTATTTTAGTCCAATTTATCTTTACCCTTTTATTATAAAAATACATAGTGAGTCTAATTTATCTCTATTTGATTTCTTAATATTTCGGTTCTAAGAAAGAAAAGTGAGTCCTCTACCCGATTTTTTCAAAATTTTGTATTTAAAATATGGCGAGTCTAATTTACCTCTGCCGGATTTTGTAAGAATTTTATTTCAAATCATGAAATCGGTTCATCTGGGCATAACTTTTTTAATACTTTCTTTTAAAATGTTGGTTGAGTACAATTTACCTGCAACCGTTTTATTCTAAAAATTTATATTGAGTCCAATTTATCTGTGCACGAGTTTTACAAAATTTGGTTTTTAAAAAATTAAGTGGGTAATTTATCTGTGATATGTTTTTTTCGAAATTTTGTTTTGAATGTGTATAATGAGTATAATTTATCTTTAGTCGATTTTTTCAAAAGCATCTAAGCTGAGAGAGTCCAAATTAACTGTGTCCAAATTTTACAGAATTTCAAAAAGTTACAGGTCAGTCCAATTTACCTGCTCTCAAGTTTTTGAAAGTTTGAATTAGTTCAATTGACTTGTATTCGTTTTTTTTTCGATTTTGCAATTTTGTTTTGAGTATGTTAGATGTCAGTCCAATTTACCTGCTCCCAATTTATTCAAATTTTCAATTAGTCCAATTGACTTGTATTCGTTTCTTTTTCAATTTTGTAATTTTATTTTGAATATGTATAATGAATCTAATTTATCTTTAGTCACTTTTTTCAAAATTTTTTTCCAAAATCTAAACTGAGAGAATCTAAATTGGCTGTGCCCAAATTTTACAGAATTTCAAAAAGTTACAAGTCAGTCCAAATTTACTAATTCCAATTTTTTCAACTTTTCAATTAGTCCAATTCACTTTTATTCGTTTTTTTCCAATTTTGTTTTGATTACGTATTTTGAGAGGAATTAACTTTTTTTTAAATGTTTAGAAATCGTAAAATGAGTTGAATTCATCTGTGCCCAACTTTTTAAGAAATACGAATTCTCAAAATTACATTTGAATAAACTAAAGTATTAATTATCTGTAGATACCATATTTTTTATAATTCTATTAAAAATATAAGTCTAATTTATAATTACCCATTTTTTTCAAAATTTCTAATTGAGTGAGTCTAATTTATATGAGCCTGAATTATTCAAAAATTTAAATTCTTAAAACGAGTCCAATTGAACTTTTTCAAAATTAAAGAACATTAAGTCTAATTTATCACAATTATTTTCTAAATATTGTAAAAACGCCAAGTTAGTCTAATTTACCTGTACCCTATACAATTAAAACTTTTGAGAGCAATCATGATTTGATATAAAGACAGTCCAATTTATGTTTACCCCTTTTTGTCAGAAATATTTTTAAATCATAAAGTGAGTATAATTTACCTCTACCCAAATACTTCTAAATTTTTATTTTAAAACCGTGTAGTGAGTCTAATTAATCTGATCCCGAATCATTAAAAAATTTATTTGAAATACTTTTTCAAAACTAAAAAAAGTTTTCACAATTCTTGTATAAATATAGTGAACAAGTTAGGCCAATTTACCTGTGCCCTATTTATTTAAAACTTGTGAGACCAGTTTACTATATTTTTTTTTTCAAATGCAATTTTTTATTTTAGGTACACGTAACGCCCATAAATCTCGCTGGTGGTCAACCGAATGCCCCATCATTCCAACATTTATACCTGACGAAAAAAACAAATCAGAAAAGGCAGAACGAACTAATACCTTACAATGACTGCTTCTACAAACATATGTATGAATACAAGTAAGTAATTACACTATAAGTACATATAATAATGCACGGTCTATTTCCTTCTAATTACAGGTAATTGAATTATTAATTAATTTCAATGAAACTTCGTTCTTAAAAGGAACCCATATTTGATTTATATTCAACAAAATGTCTCCTCTTGTAGGTACATCATTCTTTTGGATATTGACGAAGTAATAATGCCACTCGAAGGTACCACTTGGAAGGAACTCATGGATAAAGTTTTGGCGAAAACATTAAAAACATATAAAGAAGAAAGAGCCTCGTATAACGTCAGGAATGTATACTTTTTGGACGATTTAATACACGATCACGGATGGTTCAAAGATATACCAAAGTAATATATTCAAAAAATTATTTATTTCATATTTTTTACACCCCAACTATTCACTAACACTCAACACTAAATTATTCACTCAACATCTAATTTATTCAAATCCATTTGTCACTGTATTCAGAGACTATAACTCTCGCTTTATATATTAAAACCGCATTCTAGAACATTTCGACTTTAGAAATCTCTAGTTTACTGTAAACAAACAAAAACGACTTATTATAAATTGTTTCTATAAAGAAAAATTAAGGTAATCAGGTCATTCGCTAACTTTTAGCTTCGATAACATATTCCGGCTTCACGGTCTAGATCAGTGGACGAGTTCGTAACGATATTTTTCATTTATAGATACATGCACATGTTGCAACACGTCTACCGAACGAAGAATTTCACCAAACCCGGTCAATACGTCAAATGTTTCCACAACACAGACAAAGTATTGACTCTACACAACCATTTCCCTCTTAGTTGTATCGGAAGCGGTTGTACGAGTTATCCTATCGAAACCGAAGACGCTCAACTTCATCATTACAGAGCCGATTGCGTGAAAACTTTGAAGAAAACCTGCGAGGAGTTCAGAAAAACCAGCGTCATGGATACGACGATATGGAAATTTAAAGATACCCTTATTCCGAGGGTAACGAAGACTTTAAGAACTTTAGGATTTTTTGGTAACAGTGAGAGTAATACTAATAGTAATAATATTATAAGGAAAAGGTGATTCGTTTATCGATGAATGGTGGTTATTAAATTTACTGATACATATAATAATAGATTTCGTATAAAGCAATATCTCATTTAAATGACGAAATTTGGAAGCGTCATTTTTGCATAAACACATCTATAATAGAGAAATTATGACTATTTGTTCAAATTGAGTCACTCATAACACGCATACCCCTGATGATAAATATCTAATAACTTATATCCCAAAACCAATCGACATAAGAACAAGGCTACCAATAATAAAATTTCTATTTATAAGTGAGATCGTGGAAATCACGTCATACTGTCATGTGTCAACTTACCACCATTTCATTTAACCTCTAAATTTACGTCATACCTTATTCAACTTCTAAATATAAGTCAACTTGTCATGTGTTAACTTCCCACCAGGTTATTTAACCTCTAAATATACGTCAACATGTCATGTATCAACTCATTATTAGTTTATATAACCTCCAAATATGACAAACATTTAAATACGTTTGCATGTCAAAATCTACGTCATTCTATCATAAGTTAAGTTCATATAACGTCCAAAAAATGAGACTTTCCAGTCAAGTATTAATACTATTTCTCAGTATATCGTTTTTCTACCATCTAGCACTCGTTTTGATCACTATATCAACATCTTCAGTTGTCCAAGAAAGAAAATGAATATTGAACTTCGTTTTAACCAAGTGAACTGTTCTTATGACGACTCTTATTATACTCCAGATGGTTTTGGATAAGTTAATGGTATACTTGTGATAACCCCAAAAGAGAACACTAACATTTTTGAAATACTCAAATTATCAGTTATAAATAATAATCAAATTATATCAATTTTGATTTTTTTCATATTTGAAACTATTTTTTCAAATTCTTCTCACTCTTTCGTTTATTATATGTATCATAAGGGGATTAAAAAAGATAGTAAACTTAAATACGTAACTTTTTTTTAAACCTACATAAATTATGACAAAAAATTATACGAGGGCTATCGAAAATTTAAGGAAATAAATACAAGAAAAATAATTTATTATCTACAACTAGAAATCTACTAATCTACATACTCATCAAACAAATTTATGTAAATATATAAACAGGATGATTCCTGTAACTACTTCTTTAGTCTCGTCCCATTGCGGCAATCCAAAAATGAGAACTAATGAGAAGTTCAGTATATTGGTTTCGATGTCGTGGTTTTTCACGTAAATATTGCCCTGAATCCTTTTGACTGCGCCAGTTAAATGATCCTTTTCTTATAAACATCTATAATTAATTTTGGTTCTACAAAATTCGTGATTTACCACGAAAATACTGTCTTGAATCCTTTTGACTGCGCCACTTAAATGACAGCTTTAAGAAATAATGGAAATTTAACAAAAAGTTACGTTTTTTAAGTTTTATCTCGTTAATAATATTTTTGCGTTACCTAGTTCCTGATTTTTCATGACTGATGATATTAACGCAACATTGAATAATCCACATTTTTCCATTATTAACATATAAAAAAAACTAATACTGTTATCAACCCTAGATAAAGGGACTTATTTCGGAACACGTAATTCCGGGACTATCGTTAATTTTTCGACGGTGGTATAAACCTTCATTTTACAAAAAATCTTTCCAGAAAAAAAATTTAAATTCCTATTCATCAACGCTGCATTTTTTGCAAATGTCTCTGCAATACTTCCGCAGATGTTCACATTGTCCACAATAAGTTGTTGTTATCCGGCTTTTTTTGACTTGGGCAGTAGAAATATGTTTCGTGCTTCTTTTCCTGAGGGATTGTTCAAAATAAATTTTTCCACGATTTTTGAACGTTGGTTGTTTTTACCTCATCCCACACTGACGCGACCCAGTACGATAGATCTTTTAATGTGACATACTCACCAGTTATTACTTCGCCTAACCTCAAAATCGACATATGAAGTAGCCTTCGCCAGTAGATCCTCTTCACCGCTTAAATTAGGGGGTAGAAAAATTGGCTTAATACCACTTCTGCACAGTTCTTGGGCATCGGGGTGAGATGGCGCATAAAATACGGTCCTGAATCTTTCTGACTGCGCCAGTTAAATAATCCTTTACTCTTAAACATCTAGGATTCATTTCGATTTTACAAAATTCGGAAATTGTAGATTCCAACTCCAAAAAAATCCAACACCAACAGAGTTCAGCGCTAATTCAGAGCCAACTAGTCTAGTCTAGAATGGGAAGGTACTGAGAGTCTCGACCAATTGCGGTATCCGGAAACAAACGAAATATTACAACTATTTACCATCGTAAATTTTACAAATGTCCCGTTATCTAGGGTTAAATAACAGACCAAATTGTATGTAATCAAAATTGTGTATATGTTTACCAAAATATGCGTTTTCAATTTATTTTTCTTCATTAATTAGCATAGTAATAGATAGCTTTCCTTCCCCCCATTTTCATTTCATTGAGATTCATATTTTTTTGCTCAATTGTTCTTATTTTTGCCATTATAAACTCTATTTTAATTTTAAGCAATCAAATACTGTACATAGGAAAACATAATAATACAGGGTAATCGGTATATAGAGTGAAACAAAATTCAGGAAACTATTCAAAATTAAGAATAAGCTTATTTTGGAAAACTAGAATACAGATTTTCGTATTGTTATTTTAATTGAATCTTGAATTTTAATGCCACAAATCAATTATACAGTGAGCGTCAAAAGTTTTTTCATATTGGAATCAAATTCGTTAATGCAATTTAGACTGATACTTTTTCAATCATATATAACAAGAAAAATAACAACAAAATTTAATTATGATCTTATACTGACAATTTTATTTATTAAAAAATTTCTGTATTCGAAAAATTACTATAAATAATAATATAAATATTATGACATCTACTAATACCGAAATATATTTACATGGTTTGCTTTACAGAATTTTGTTCCACTTTTTGTTACTTTATTTGGATAATGAAATTTTTTACAGGGTTTTTGCGAATTATCCTGTATAAATAATTGGTTACAAAAGCTTTTTGCTCAAACCAAAATTTAGAATAATTTTAGATTATAAGACTTTTTGAATTCAAACATTGTATTCCGAATCTAAAAAGGAAAAAGTTTGAATATTCTGAGATGTTTTTATAAAAAATTTTTTTTTGTATATAAAATACATATCAATATGACACTGTCAATTTATATATCTTAAAGCGAATGGCTTGGTGCTGCTTTTATTATTTTTTCTTCAAACATTTCTTGGTATTTTTGGATTCTCCCGTTTAATATAATCCAAGGTTGATTGATATATTGATAAAACCTAAACATATGACATCCCTTCGTATATATTTAAAAGGTATTTTTGTACTAGTTAGATGTTTTAAAGTATTTTTAACCATCTTATCAATTATTGTGACTATTGCTTGGAAATACTTTTAACATCTTCAATAATGTTTATAACAATATTTAATAAAGTAAGTACCATAACTAATATATATTTGGGAAACCCTGTATATTAATTTAGCAACACCTTATCATAATTTCGTAATATTTATCAAATTTTACAGTATGGGTTTCTTGACAAAGGATCTCTACTTAGTATTCGATGAATATGTTTTTTTGTTATACAAGGTCCGGTGAACATCAGGAAGAAATTATTTCTTCTAAAATTATAAAAATACAAAAAGCGCATGTGCAGATTTTATTTTTGACTTTATATTTTAAAGTTTATAGGAATAAAAATAAAAAATGATATGAAATCAAAATTATTCACAAGTGAAAATGCTTTTTTATCAAATTTTAAACCTGGACTTACGTATATTGATAGAAATATTCATTATCAACCTCCCAAAATAGGTTATTTTGGAACCAATACAAGAAACCCAACGCTTAATCTAATTATATATACACTGTTTGAAAGCTTCGTTTGAAAAAATCAACATAACCTTAAATTTATTACTTTTTACGGCTTCATTGGACTCATAACGCGTCCTTTATAGCGAATTTTAAGTTTCAAATAAACTAAAAAATCACAGTTAATAAAATCTGGCGAATACGGTAGATTAACAATGACTTTCGTTACTTGTTTCGTTGGTTGTTTTGGTCTAAAATATTGGGCAGTAGAATACAAACCCACATTGGGATTTTATAGCGCCAAAAAAACAAAATACGAAACCGCAATTCCATCGAACGACCTGTATATACATTCGGAAAAATTCAATTATTAAATCGCATTATTCTTCAAGTTTTTTTTTTAATTTTGAAATGTTATTTTTTTTCATTACTACCACCACCCAGTCATCACGGTCCAACGCTCGACGTCTCCACCTTCTTACACCTAGCTCCTCTTCGATATCATCCGGTCATCGTTTGTGCCGTCGCACAGGCTTCTACCGGTACGCTTTGCGCACTCTCCGCTCCTCACGCAGACGCTCCAAGTGGTCTAACCATCTGAGTCTGGTCCTAATGACCTGTTACCAGGATGGGGTCTTCGTAGAACCGATGTTTTTATATTCGGCGTGAGATATTTCGCTCCAACGTATGTAGCAACCGCTCCTCGCGTAGAATTGTCCGATAGATCCCCTTTTTCGTTTTCCAATTCACTAAACGTGACTTTAATCATTGGAAACTGAAGTATGAAGTCTTATTTCCATCGAACTTTCATTAATTTCGATCACTAGTGATATTTACCAGGGGAAGTTTTTCTGTTGACATAACCACATATTTTGGTTTGGACTCGTTAATGATGAGCTCCGTTCTACAAGCTTTCTCCTCCTCCAGCTCAAAGCTTCCTTACAGTTCACGATTCCTTCGATTGAGTAGATCAATGTCATCAGTGTAGGCCAGGTAGTGCATAAGTCTGTAGAGTAGAGTTCCTCCTCTATTAACCCGAGGGTACCCGAGAGGGATTGAGATTTATCTTATCTTAACTTTTCTCTTGGTTATTATAAAGGGTGTAAACATAAAGATATCCCAAAAATGGTACTCGCTTTATAATTATACAAACATACAGTGTGTTCATTTATCAAGTAACACACTTTCTGTATACTTATTGTAAAACGTGCCTTTGAATAAAATGATCGTAATAGTAATAAGTACTATTTATTGTATTTATAAAATTTTATAAAATAAATAATAAATACGGATTATAAAAACGTCATTTTTCACCCTTAATATCCATTCCACAGCCACATTTTTTAATATATCAATTAAATCAGTGACTTTGTATTGATTCTAGTATCGCTTCTTCGGGCATAAGTGCTCCAGCTATACAAGCGGTCATAAAACAAACTAGAGCTCCGCCGAACCAAGCCCTAAATACCACCCTTGTGATCACGTCAGATTTATTAGGAATCAAAGTACTAAAAGCAGATGTCATTATACCTATCGAAGCGGGATTAGAAAATCCGCAGATGGCGTAAGTTGCTACGACTTTCGTCCTGTTCTAAAATAATTTCTAAAAATAAAGTTGAAAAAAAAATTATATTATCTCACCGATAACATCCCCGCGTTTATCATCGTATGCATACGTTCGAAAGCAACGAATTCATTCACCATGGTTTTAATACCTATCAATGTACCCACGCATTCGCACTCCGACCACGGTACACCCATTATATAACTCACTGGGATAAATATTTTCCCGGATATTAATTCCAATGATAACACCGACTCAGTGAAACCTAGAAAATATATTAACCAAAGGTTTTTCGTATTATTATCGGTTTAATCGAATTATATTACTCAAAATATTATTTTTCCTACATATCTAATTGTAAATACACCGAAATTTGGTGCTTAGATCGTAAGAAAGCCTATGACTGCGTTAACATTCTTCTAATTTTTATCGACTTTATAAGAAACCCAAGAATGTGTCTCAAACAACACTAATTGAATTTATTTCCAACTGAAAGACTTATTAGACCGTATGGAAGCCTATGACTTGGTTAACATTCTTCTACTTTGTATGTTGAAGAGTTTATCAGAAGCCCCAGAATGTACCATGAACGATACTGATTACATTAATTTCTAACTGGACAATGAGAATGTCTTATGAGATCGTATCAAAGCCTTTGACTGGGTTAACATTCTTCCACTTTGTACCTTAAGAGTTTATCAGAATGTGCCATGAACGATACTGATCAAATTCTTTTCCAACTGGGCAAGTCTTATGAGTTCGTATGAAAGCCTTTGACTGTATTAACATTCTTCTAAATTGTATCTTAAGAGTTTATCGGAAGCCTCAGATTGTGCCATCATTGATACTGATTAAATCAATTTTTACCTGGACAATAAGATCATATGAAAGCCTGTGACTCTGTTAACATTCTTCCATGTTGTATCTTTGGAGTTTATCAGTGGAAGCCCCAAAATGTGTCATAAACAATTTTGATTAAATCCATTTCCAAATGGACAATAAAAAGTGTTATTGAACAGTATGAAGGCCTCGGACCTGGTTAACGTTGTTTTCATTTGTACCTTAAGACCAACTGGACAGTTTTTTTGTAACTCCTAGTGGAAACTGCAATTTGCCTAGATGGCAATAAGCAGTAATAACCGAAATAAAGTGTCGCAACTGTAGGTGATCTTTTTGATGTTATATTTCTAAATGAACTAAGTCTATTATTATCTGAATCCTGTAAACAGGTTGAATGGTCAAAATCGTTTCAGTCGACGCGCTTCATTGTTAAAGCGTACATTTAATTGTTTGGCAAATACATTAGGGTGCACTACCATTGCGTCACTACATTTTGATTCAAATTTTTTTATGATCTAAGAAGGTGACTAACCTCCAGTTAATATATGAGATGTAATAGACTTACAGGGTCAGGTATAAATGTAAAGACGTCTTTATCTGTGTCAATTTATTTCGACATATGATATGTGTCATATGTCGAAATTATTATGTGTCATATGTCAAAATTATTATGTTATAATAGTGCGGTACTGCACATTGCCCTTCCAATAAATAGCCATAAATTTACGACTTTTAGATCTTATATTATATTATATTTAATTTAAACTTAGTGTATCTTCATAGAAATAAAAATAAAAAAATGAAATTTTGACACTATATAGATTATTTCTTTGGCTATCGATTAAGATAATTTAAAAATAATTTCGATTTTGTGGAAATAATGATAGAAAATGGAAATTTCTTCATTATACTTAGAATAAAAAACACTGATTTTTTCTTAAAATTAAAACTCGTACCTACTAATTCGCCTAACCACCCCAATACACCATTAATGAAGTAGACAGCAGCCAAAAATGCAATAAGCCCAGCTATTATACCGTGTACGAGATTTACCGCATTCGAAACCCCTTTAGAGGCAGCCTCTAATACTGAGGTATATTCCCTATAATGAAAAAAAAAAATATACACATAAAAACTCAGATATACGAGGTTTTTTTGTAAAGTTCCCGATCTAACAAGACATCTTTTTACATAATCATTTTTATATTTCAACTTTCAAGTCAATACACTCGTTGACGCTTCCCAAGAACAGTAGTCGCCTTTCTAATGAAATTAGGCGTTCATAAATCTATAATCTTGAGGTTGGGACACATGAAAAAGTCGCTAGAAGCCAGGTCTGTTGAATACAGTGGATGGTTAAACAGTTTTTAAATTTTAACCAAACTCTTTTTGTAATTTCTCCCTTCAACCTTCAATGATATTGCTGGTTGTCCTGAACGCTCGTCATGAGTCAAGTTGAAACGACCACGTTTCAATTCAGCTGCCCATAATTTTACGGTTATAAATGACAGTGCAGTGTCTATTCCCTTTTACATTTGCGTTTCATTTCTTTCAAAAATAAATGAGTGTATTACGACTTGATACTCAATTTTTTCTGTGCTTTCAAAATATATATTTAATAACTGCACGTTGTATTGCGCCACCCTGTAGTATTAACAAACACCGTTTCCAGATTACACTGTCTTGCACTACACTGGCTGAATTGATTCTAGACCCAGTGCAAGCGGTACAGTGAAAACTAGTTCTCTTGCACTGCTACTAAGAAAAGCGACACTAGCGCTGGTTCTGGAACTTGTTCTGCCAGTGGAGTTACCAAGAACAAATCTTATGACGTAAGAATATGTTTATTATATTATTTAATTCGTTACTTGTTATTGCTTTGCAGCCATCTTAAATATGATTATACTTACATTTTTGTTTCTCTTATATTTTCTTTGCGCATTTCAACCTCTTCCGTTTCCGGATACATTAATTTACTATAACATAAAGCAGCCGGTGCTGACATTATACTGGCAGTTATCAAATCTTGAGGTCTAGCGCCGTAATTGATATAAGCTGCCATTACCGATCCTATAAGACGGGGAAATTTAAAAAAATGGGATATTTAAAGAGAAAAGAAGGAAGATTTTTCAATGGTTGTTTAAAAGATGGTGTCGAAAACATATTTATGTTTGATGTTTAGCTCACCGGCGACTGTAGCAAAGCCTGATAACATAATAGAATGGATTTCGGAGTCTGTTAGATTTTTTAAATAAGGAGAAAGAAGAAGAGGAGCTTCTGTCTGTAAAAAAATTAAATTCCAACAAAATTCGGATGTATTATTTAATTATTTTTACATAAAAAACTTACCATGCCTAAAAATATATTAGCAGCACTATTTACACTTTCGCAAATCGACGTATCCATTAAAAATTGTAGTAAGTTTCCTAAAGACAATACGACTTTTTGCATTATACCATAATAATACAAAATATTTACCAAAAAACTAATAAAATATATAGTCGAAAGTGCCTAAAAATTTATTCAAGTAAAAACAAAAAAAAACAAATTAATAACGAAATTTCTCACTCTAAATGCAAAAACTTGTTGATTCCTAACAAGCTCCACGCCAAAAGGAAATTCAGATGCAGAGAAAGCATAATTAAGAAGAGTATTGACTTTATCTCCTATGCATTCCAAAATATTTCTTCCTAATTCCCACCTTATAGTTATTAAACCGAATGTAAATTGTAGTATTATTCCCCAGATAACAGTTTTCCAGTTTATCTACAAGATTATACTCGAAAGATTTGTACGCAGGTCCGATTCCATCGCATGCGCTCTTTCAAAATTAACGTTTGGGTGGGGGGGCGGTGAAGTCATCAACTCTATATATGTAATGTCTGTATAGACAATTGGTATAGGAAAAAACATTTTGTCTCTCGTTCGAGACACTTTATCAATACTGCGCATGCTTGAGAATGCTTAGAACCGAACTGGAACCACGGAGGATAGAGAAAGCGTTATCATTTTGTCTTCCTTAGTCAGAACAACTTCCACTTATAGAAACTGTCCATTTAGGAGTATTACATATATGATCAACTCGTGAACGACATTATTTTGAAACTGCGCATGCGATTGATCTCTAAAATGATTTAGAATTCGACCTGCGAACAAATCTATTCACGTTAAGATGCTAATAAATAAAAAATATTGAAATGAAAATTCGGTAAGATGATAAGCCACTCCTCGACGATCATCATGAAACTTCATAAATAGACAATTGATATTACGAGAAATTTACTTCCGGAGATACCGGAAGTTGCCATTATCTTAGGAGGGCTAACAGATATCGAACCATGGATAACTTTGTTCGATAGATCTTATCAAGATCTATCTGTATGTGAAAAGTCATGATGATTGACGCATGCGCAGAAGATTTTCTGTAAAAAGTATGCAAATGCAACATATTTATCAATAAACCTAACCTAACCTAACCAAAATTACTAAATATTCATTCTATCTATTGATTTTTCGTGAAAATAATGCATTTGCATACTTTTTACACAGAAAATCTTCTGCGCATGCGTCAATCATCATGACTTTTCAAACACAGATAGATCTTGATGAGATCTATCGAACAAATAGACTTACATTTTCGAATTTAAAATTAATACTAACAGACCTGCAAGTACCAATTCCTATATATACGTGGGTGGTTCAAATATATACCGAAATTTTTGAATAAACGCGCGAAAATTTAGTGTCATAGAAGTAGCTGCACTGCTAGACTGGGCTGGACAGCAACCGCGACAGCGTAACCTCACTTTGCAGTTTACTTATAGCCATGAGCGAGAAGGATATACGCAACGCATTATTATTCGTTTTTTAGTCAAAGTCAAATCATCCTTCTTATAGAACCGATTTATCGTTATGCGACTATTATTTATTTAGTCAGAGTTAGAATTCTTCGTACACGAATGGTTAGGTGACGAGCCGAGAGATTTTTACGAATAAGGCATTCGAAAGCTTCCGGAGAAATGTCAAAAATGTGTAGAGTATGACGAAGATTAAATAGAAAAACTGTAAAAATATTCAGCTCTGTAACTTAATTAAATTTTTTATAGCAAAATTGCGGTTTATATTTGAAACACCCCCGTATACAAAATTGATGACTAAATAAAGTTAAGAGCAATGTTGCCATATTATATTCTGTAGACTATAAAATGAAAAAATAGTTTTACCTTAGATCTGTTATTGGAAAATATATATCCGATAAATAAGAAAATAATTAGTCCGGATATTGAAATCAATCTATTTCTGTTGTCTTTAGTATCGATTGCTAAATATATAGCGATTGCCGAAAATGTAGATAAGTAAAATATCTTATCGGAAAACCTATAAGAAAAATAAATTTAAAATATAATTTAAATATAAATTTAAATCAGCTGTAATATGTAATTATTTAAATTGTTAACGTTTTACACGTTGATATGGAACGAGAAGTAGAAAAACATGTCACTTCAGTTGTAATTAAACAGAACTTTGACAACAGCGCAACTTTTATATGATTGAGTTGATATCGACTTCCTTCCTGTGATCAATTAATGGCTGACTACCTTCTTATTATTTGCAATCCAGTACTTTTATTAACGGCGTTATTCAATTTACATTTAAACAGATTTATGGAGTTTTTAAAAATTGGATAGAACAATGGTCTCACGAAATAAACGTTCAGGTAACCATAAATAAAAAAGCAATACAGTATTACGAGTAAACCATAACCAGTGCATGTTGTTGATATGAATTCGTTCCAACCGAAAACTGCAAATAAAATTTTGTACTCTCAATTTAATTTGATTCTCAAGCGTATAATACCTGTATAATTTAAGTAGTAATAAGTAGCCCAAGCAAAATATCCAGAAACTATCGATAATGTAGAGACAGATATTAAAAATTGTCTTTTATTATCTGAAAGATAACGAGCGTCATTTTTATTTTCCGTGGTAGAGGAATCATTTGGAAGTTCCTAAAAATATTCCAAATTAAAATGTAGTAAAAAACCAGTTAGAAATTGGATTTAACGATGTTATGAATCATAATAACCTAAAAAAAACTTACTGTTAAAATTATTTCTGTAGAATTATTCATTATCAATTGAAATAGTTTTCACTTCATGGTTGACGTTCGTTAAAGAAAATTAAATCTCAAGTTGATACCTAAAAATTTACTTCGTGAATATTCTTGTTGGAGACCAACAATAAATTCCAGTTCCATAATAATCATTCTGTTTTTTATGTTTAACATAACAATCCAAGAAAGTTATTAGCTTCCAGGATCACGTATGGCCCCAACGCCTTTGTCTGTGTCAGTTTATTTCGCGCCATGAAACAGTGTGTATTATAAAGTTCGATAGATCAAATGTTTACCCGTTGACGCCACGAAAAATAGAGATAGTTTTACCAAGCATCCGTGAAAGTACAATTTGAAAAATTATGAATGACTCGATAGTTTTTGAAAAAACACGAAAAAAAACCAAGTGCATCATTGAAATCGCATGATTTTTCGATTTTCTAGAGCCAAAAAAACGAGGGGACCGCGAAAGTATAGAATTACCTTGATTTTTAAGGTAGTAGCGATACCGAAATTAAACTAATTGATATACAGTAATAGATAAATAATATTTGTATTTATTTATTAATATATTGTGTATTATTTAGTAGATTAGAGGTTAAAATTAAAGAGTCCTATCAAATTAAAACATAAAGCAAATACACCCTGTTTTAAAATCAAATAATTTTTATAAAATTAGTGCGACCCTTTACTACTTTGGTGTCTTATCGAATTTTATATAGGCCTTCTCAGATTATGAATAAGTATTACACGATTCGTCGAAAAACACGATTGCATCTTCAAGTTTTATGAAGGTATGAACTAAAGCATTAAAAATAGTTCCTCGGCATTCACGAGTAATTTATAAATATTGAACTTATCTAAATTTACCTTAATTCTATGAAGATTTAATCCATTGGTTTACACATATTTCAAGTTATTTCTCTTAATACCTACTAAAACATCCGACTAACATACCTCAAACTAAATCGACATAAACTGGAAAACTTGTTTTAAGGGTCAATGGCCCTAGAAATTAAAAAATTTTATATATTTGTTTTAATTACATTTATTCTTTTTTATAATTAGTTTATATATTTATATATAGAACGTCAAAAATTATGTTGTGAATCAAGTATGAAAGGAATATTGAACCTACGTTCGTAAACACAATTTCAACATAGTATTTGGGTTTTTACACGACACGACGTGATGAAAAATTAAATCAAACTAAATAATCCCACAAAATGGAAATACACATCACAAAGTAATACATTTTTATTTAGTTATTAGTTATAGATAAAGAAGTTGAAGGTTTCCATTGGTAATATATGTACAGGGTAATAAAAAAATTTGCGTTTGGAATATTACTCATAAGGATTTTTTCTAACGAGTTGAAGAAATTTTGATTTGAGTGTTGCTGACATATTAGTCACGTGATGGAAGATCTCCGCCTATCTACTTCTTAACAAGATCATGTTAAAATCAATAGAAATACTTTATTTTTCAATCAAGACATTTATTTTCTCATATTTTTGTTACTTCTTATCAAATAAACTTTATTAAGCAATCCTGGGTTTTACCTATTATTCCACAAGCATGTTTACAAGAAACCAGTAATAAAGATAGTATTAGGTTCGGTCCAATAGTCATAAATAGTCCGAATGTGCTTTTAGATTAAGGGTGAAATTCACAGTCTACGGTTATACCGATCTCATCCTTATTGAATGCAATGCCAATTTATAGACAAAAAGTGATAGTAGGTTCGAGTGAAATTAAGTGAAATTTTATAATTTATAAACGCGTGTTTGCAAACTCGTGAAGATTCCAGTTTCTCGATGTACGCGCACTTGGCAACATGGACGTTCAACTAACAGCTGCTATGCAATGTCACTCTCGCTTATTACAAGGGTTGTCAGAAAAGTTTAGTATATACGCTTAGCCCAGTAATGTTCTTGATCTTGCGCTTTCGTGCAAATGAAACTTTGAGGTTATGAAACAGAAAAAAAGTAAATACGTATAGGGTGATTAACCAATTTGTGGATTTTAGCTATGGATATTACCTAAGTATGAAAAGGTCGTTATCTGGAAGTAAGAGCAATTCTTTCTTCTTCAAATGCCATTTACCTTATCAAGAAATGATGCGTAATACTCTACTGTTATTATTTACCTTTTTGAAGATAGTCGTTGAACTTAATCCCACGACTATCCCAAGCAAACGATCGCCATCACTTTTTAGCTATTAAAAACGTCTTCGCCTTTTCGGAACAGGTACGCCCTTTGAAATCCACTCTGTGTATTTAATTGGAAATAATTTATGTCTTTTGAAATATAATTTATTCAATTACAAATATCTCATATGAGAAGCACTCAGTTGTTTGTAATGTGTAATTTTAGATCTTTTGCAAAATAAGTTGTAATATTGATCTATAAACATTTAAAACACTCCCAAATTGTAAGATTTTCCACGTTTTCTATCGTTATTGAAGACCTAGCCGATCGATTATGATTTTTTTTTTTAATTTTTAACAGATTTTCTAATTATTGATGCAACATTTGAGTGAGGTATACCACGGATTATTTCAAAGTAGCTGCGTCAATATTTAAAAAAAAATGGGGCATACAGAGCGTCCTTCATATGCTTTAAGGCAATTAGGCTTAGAATTAATTGAGACACCTTGTATAGTAATTAAATTTTCAAATACTTACCGTTTTGGTTATGTAAATGTTGCTGTTAAATTGTGAACATTACTAATAACTTTAAATTCATATATCACGTTTTAAATGAAAAATTAACGATTAATTCTGTTTATAAAATAACAAAATTACCCATTGTCATGATTAGGTAAGGAAAATATTCTTAAATGACATCAAAATTCTTTCGAAACAGTACATAATAAAGATAAAAACGATTAAGGTATTTCAAATGTTTATTTATGTAATTTATAAAGCGGATAATTGTTTTAATTTTCTTTTTTTTTCGTTTTCAGGGTAGTCACACATAATTTAATTTATATCGTAAAAATTAAAACACTATGTACAATTATTTGTTATTCTTTGCTCCAAAAATTTGGTGTATAACATTCTTTAATATCAAATTTTGTATCCCCCCCAAACTTTTAACTCATTTGTTTTATGAGATATTCATCAAACTTTATTTCAGAGCTGTTTTAAAAACTTTTTCAACGTTTCATTTGGTTCAACCAGTATTATATGTATTTTCTATTAAATCGTTTCAATCTCGCATCTATTTTCACTATTTTTCATAAATTATTCTTGTTTTGCAGGATATTATGCAAGAGGTCTCAATTCAGTACATTTCGGCCATTTTTTTAAAACCTTTTGTGTTACACAACATGAGTCTTTAGGCCGGCTACAATGGAATTTTATAATTAATGGAATTCGCGCGGCGCCTTTCATCTGTTTTTAAATGACGGACGCGCCTTTGATATTTGGTTCTAGAACGTTTTATTATAGCAGGCGGCTTATTTACAGTAAATTTTAAACAATTTCTAGGAAAGTCTATTTATTTATTTCTTGCGCTGCTTTTTGTTCTAGAACTTTGTGGAATTCTATTTGTGGTATATAAATAAGTTTATGTAGCGCAGTAAGTTACTTTTGACTAGTCATAGTGAGAAGATTGAATTATTAAAAATAATTGTTTAAATGATGTTTATAAGTAAATTATTGTAAATTAAGTGTATTGTATAGTGTGTAAATAAATTAAGAACGAGTGTTTATACACTATAATTTTTTTAATTCCAGATTATTTCTAGCATTTCAATTGGTCTCCATATATAACACAAGACTCAATAAATGTTGTGACTAGAAAAACATATTCTTTAAGCCCAAAAATGATTTTATTTCTTCTCTGTTTAATCTCCTGTTTTTCAATATATTGTATTCGGCTCCCCCGAATTCAATAAAAAAATGACTCAAAATTGATTGTTGTATTTATTAAAACATAAAATAAAACGCGCACAAAATCAGTACAATCTTAAAAATCTAGGCAAGACGCTAATTTAGAGATCTTAGTTTAAAAAAAAAACAATTGAGGGTTATTCTTCCTCTATCTGTTTACATATTAAAAATATCTTATCAATAAATAAACAATATTTTTGTTATTTGGTCTTTTTTTAAGTTTGAAATATATTGACGATTTAATTAAATTGAAAAAACCCAAAAACTTGGCTATTTATGGTTACGAAGAAAATAATCTGGTTCGAAGGACTAAATAAGTTGTTAATTTTCAAAATAGTACTATAATTGATGATTTTTTTAAAAATAGATGGTTTTAATAAAGCTAAAATCAAATTTCTATTATTCATATAAACCAATATAGTATTTTTACGACTGAAACTGCAACTGCAACAAATATCAGCTTAATACAATAATAATTAATAAAAAGCCAAAAATTTTTCCAGAATTGGGTTCGTAGGACCAAATACTATGGAGTTTTTGTAAAAATAATGCAATTGATTGATTTTTTTAAAGATAAATACAATTACGAAAACCACAACCTATTTGGTCCTTCAAGCCCGCTAAAAGAAATTTCGAGTGAAATTTTCGATAACTTTAATTCATTAAATTCAAAAATCGGGCTCGAAGGACCAAATACGTTGCAATTTTCGTAAAAATATAAATAGCTCAAGTAAACTTTTAAGCATATTTATGTTATTATTAAAATAAAATAATTACAATTCTTTTGTGAA
Organism: Diorhabda carinulata; assembly: GCF_026250575.1. Taxonomy (NCBI): domain Eukaryota; kingdom Metazoa; phylum Arthropoda; class Insecta; order Coleoptera; family Chrysomelidae; genus Diorhabda; species Diorhabda carinulata. The sequence goes on along the minus strand of NC_079472.1, from coordinate 16,095,072 downwards.
AACTGCAACATATTTGGTCCTTCGAGCGGGATTTTTGTATTATTTTTACGAAAACTTCATTATTTTTTTTAATAATACAAAAAGAGTTTTAAAAATAAACGAAGGATATTAATTTACAAACCGAGGTTAAAAACAATCTGGTAATTTATTCATCTATTGACATATTTAAAAAGAATTTTTCAATAAATAAACGATGTTTTAGTTGTTATTTTTTCATACGCCAGTTTAATAAAATAGAAAATAACCAAAAATCCAAACTTTTTGCAAAATAAATAGTTCAATTACTATCGAAATCATATTTTTATTATACTTGCATGAAAACTGCAACGTATTTGGTCCTTCGAGCCCGGTTCTAATTATAAAAAATTTTAAGTAAAGTTATCGATCATTTATTCCAAAAATCGGGCTAAATATCTCTCAAAATAATTACAGTATTTATACAAAAACTAAACGTATTCGGTCTTTCGAGTAAAATTTTAAAAACACCAAATAAATTCGAAGATTTCAATCATTTGATTGTTATCAAAAGTACTATAATGAATCAATTATTAAACAAAATAATCTAAATCTGCTAACTGAACTATTTATATTAAAAAAAATTAGTTATAGTACTACGTGTTTGGTCCTTCGAGCCGGATTATTTTCTCAACTCGGATGTTTTTACAAATCGGTTTGTGAGAACGTGACTCTTTTATGTCCGTCATCTAAACAATCGTTATCGCTCAAATTCCCATCAAGACTTTGTACAATTGAACTACTGAAAGTGAACCTATCCTCGGAATCATCATCTGATCGATCGACTACATCGGAACCGTCATTAATAATCGAACTATCGTCCAAAGGTAACAATTTACCCCCGTTCACGAATTTCACTTCGTTATTTAAACTCAAATAGACGCCGTTTTTGTTACAGCCCAAATATTTGAATTTTTCTAATTCTATTCTGACTGTATCGGGTTTTTTTTCGTTGTTGCATGTTTCATCAGTTATTTTTAAAATTTCTACTGCCGTAAATTGAGTTATATAAAGATAAGGTTTGTTGTAATTTACTGTTATCGGTAGGTGAACTGATTTCAATTCGTTCTGTCTACTCGATCGGCCGTATTCGTCGACGAATACCGAAAATTCGTTGAAACAAACCAAATATTCTTTGGGATTTTTGTTGATCCGCACCACGGATAAAGGAAACGAATTCATCTTATAACAACTGAAAAATAAATCAATAAAAAATGAATAACAAACAACATGAATAAAAATTAACTGAAAAACTAAACAAATAATTGATATACAAGCAAAATGAAAACGAATGAAAAGATGAACGAAGAAAATAAATAACAAAATTGATAATAAAGTGAATGAATCGAAGAGAAGAATATAAAAATTGATGAAGAAATAGAAAAACGAATGGAAAAGTAAAGGAAAATTGGTGAAACTTTGAATAAATAAACAAAGCAAAACGAATAAATAAGAAAATGAATCAATTAAAAAACAAGGTATGAGGAATAAGTAACAAACAGCAAACGAAGAGTAAATTTATTGAGAAAATAAAAGTTGCAAAACACAACAATTTAATAAAAAAGTGAATAAATCGAAAAATAACGGATATAGAAAATGTGAAGATTAGAAAAATGAATAAAAATTGTTGAGAAAATAAAAAAATAGATGAATAGATAACAAAAACTATGAATAATGAAACAAAATTAGAAGAATGAATAGAAGAGTTGACGAAAACTTGAATAAATAAACACGGTATGAATAAAAAAATAAATGAACGATTAATGAATAGATAAAATCAAACAAAGGCTAGAATTATTGAGAAAATAAATGAAGTAAATAATAAAAGTAAAAAACGAACAATTTGTAACACAATATATGAAAAATTAAAAAGAATGTTAAAATTACAAATAAATATGAAAAAATTCATGAAGATAGAAACAAAATGTATAAAAAAAAATGAAAAACATTAAAACCCGATGAAAAAGTAAATGAATCAAAAACTAATCGATAAATGAAGAAAATAAAGGAATGGTAGAACGAATACAAAAATTGATTTTCAAATTTTGACAAGGGAATAAAATTTAACAAATAAATAAAGAAACAAATGAAAAAATTAATAAATAAAAAATGAATGAGTAAATAAATAAAATAAAAAAGTAACAAACGAAGAGTGAAATTATTGAGAAAATAGTAAAAGTAAAGAAACATAACAATTGAATGAAAAAAAAAATAAATAGATGAAAATAAACAAAAAAAACGAATAAAAATGAAAAAAAAGAAACCAAAAACTGATAAAAAAGTAAATAAATCGGAAATTGACGTATATGGAAAATAGGAGATTAGAAAAACGAATCAAAATTGTTGAGAAAATATAACAACGATTAAAAAAAATTATTTTCAAATTGATAATGAAAGTTATGGATTAAAATTAAACAAATAAATAGAAAAACAAATGAAACAATTAATGAGTAAATAAACAAAATAAAAGAAATAAGTAACAGAGAGTGAAATTTTTGGGAAAATAGAAAGAAAAAATTAAGAAACATAATAATTGGATGAAAATAAATAATAAATGAAAATATATTTAAAATAATGAATAAACGTAAAAAAATACAAAAAACTCAAAAGTAAATAAATGAAATTAATGAATAGATTGATGAAAAACAATGAATAAAGGAACCAAATTTAACAAATAGATAGAAAAACATGAATAAATATAGAAAATTAACGAATAAATAAAGTAAAAAACATATATTTAGAAATTATTTGAAAAATAATAAAAAATCAATGGGTAAACATAACAAAACAAAAAGAATAAGTAATAAATAAAAAAAAAACAAATACAAAATTAATTGAAAATTGTGAAAACAAACAAAATAAAAAGAAAGAAAAATAATGAAAAAAATGAATAAATAGCAAATTAATAAAGGATTTATGGTTAAATAAAAAAAAAATAGAAAAATGGTGAGAAGAGAATATGTATAAAAAGTTTATGATTAAAATAAAAAAATGAATGAAATAAAAAGAAAATAAATAAATAAAATAATAACTATTTATTAAACAAAATAAAAGCGAAGAAAAATTGATGGAAAAAGTAAATGAAACAAAAATTGATGGGTAAATAAGGAAAATAGAGAAACGAATAAAACTTGTTATATTGATGATGTATAGAGACGTGGAAACGTTGAAAACAATAAAAAGGAAATAATGAAAAAATAAATAAATGAAATATTAATTATATAGTAAATAAAAAGTTTTTGATTAAAACAACAAAATCAGTAAATAAAAAGAAAATAATGCTGATATAAATAAATGGAATATTATGTATTTAATAAAATAAAAATAATAGAAAAATGATAAAAATATGAATAAATAGCAAATTAATGGTTAATTAAAAAATATTAAAATAGCAAATAGAAACAAATATAAGAAAGTTATTGAAAAAGAAACGAAACAACGAATAAAAAAAAGAAACGAAAAATACACGAAAAAACAAAACAAAAACAATGAAAAAAAAAAGATGGTTTTTGAAAATATATTTACCTTTCGGCTGATTTGAGTTTGACGTCGGAAGAGTCCAAAAACTCTTCGGCATGGAAAGTGGCGAGATCGATTTCGAAAAATTTGTCGGCTCCCACGATTAAACTGTGTTCGGTGAATAGGGCGCACCCCGTAGGTTCGGCGGTATCTAAAATTTTCACCGGTACAAATAGCGACGTTTCGAAATCGAATTCGAGTATAATGAGTTGTCGCGTGGTGGCTACACAAACCTTCTGTTGTTTTGGAAACGGAGAAACCTCAAAAAGAAATAATCCGAAAAGTAGCTTCGACATTAATTAATTAATCGATTCGACTTACTTGTAAAATGTGAAACTCTTTACAATTCGAAACATCCACTTGTTCGAACTTCAATTTTGGATTCGATGATTGAGTTAAACATTGGGTCACGTTTATTAAATGATTCAAATCGCATGATATCAACGATCTATCTCCTTGGACGATCATCAATACCTTATTGGTTGTGGGCATCGGACAAATGTTGTGGATCTTGGTTAACCCTTAAAAACATTTTTAATATTTCTATTTCTAGTATTAAAAATACCTGAATAATTGCATTTGAAAATATTTCAAATCTTTTAATAAGTTTAAAAGCTACCTGATTGTTTAACATCCAAATATACGAATTCAAATATTAAAATTGATAATTTCATCATATTATCATATAATATATTAATTTCGGTATTAAAACTATTCAAATTCGAACATTGAAATTCTAAATATTTGAATTTCAGTGTCAAAATTCCACAATATTTTCATAAAAAGTGTCAAATATTTCAATTTGGATATTAAAACTCCTATATTTTGAATTGGAATATTAAAGCTCTAATTAATCGGATTTTAATATTAAAACTCCCTGACATCATTAAAACTACCGAAATCATTACAAAAACTCAAATATTCAAATTCCAGCATTAAAATTTCAAACATTTGAATTTCAGTGTCAAAACCCTTCAATATTTTCATAAAGTGTGTCAAATATTTCAATTTGGATATTAAAACTCCCTAAATATTGATATTTAATAATTAAAACAAGTGAAATATGTTAATTTGGGTATTAAAACTTTAATTTCATTATTAAACTAACGATATCATTGAACTTGATTGAGAAATTGAATATTAAAACTCCTCGAATATTTGACTTTGAGCATAAAAAGTCGTAAATATTCACATTCAAGTATTAAAAGTATTACAACTCTCCAACTTTTTGAATTAGAGTATTAAAACGCTAATTATTAGAATTTTAATAATAAAACTCCCTAAATATTGATATTTAATAATGAAAATAAGTGAAATATATTAATTAATATATAATATTATAATACATACAATTTATTCATAAAATTTAATGACGAAAACTCTAATATTGAAATTTTTAATTTCAAAACTCCTCAACTATTCAAATTTAAACAATAAAATTATAAATATTTGAATTTCATTGCCAAAACTCTACAATATTCACATAAAGTGTCCCAAACATTTCAATTTAGATATTAAAAAACTCCAATATTTTGAATTAGAGTATTAAAACTCTATTAGAATATTAATATTAAAACTCCCTAGTTATTTATATTATTAATCAAAATAAGTGAAATATATTAATTTGGATATATTAGAACTCCCAGAATTTATCAATTTGATATCATTAAAACTACTAATATCATTGAATTTGATTACGAAAACTAAAATATTTATAGTTGAATATTAAAACTCCTCAAACATTTAAATTCGAACAATGAAGGTGGTAAATATTTGAATTTGAGTATTGAAAATTTCTTGAATACAAGTTTCTCACCTGATATAAACACCAAATTATTTTCATAAAACGAATAAAGACCTTTTTCAGTACCCAGCACTTTGATACTTTCACTCAAATCGATAATACAGTTCACTTCGATATTTTCCGGAAATATTAGAACCCTTTCACATTTCGGTCTATCTATGTCATCGTAATAGATTTTCTGTAACGCTATAAAACAATTATTTGAATAAAAAAGCAAAACGAAAAAACTGCTTTAGGAAATTATGTCGCCTAATAGAATATAATAGAATTATTTATTGGATTGTTTGTGAAATTTTCAGCAATGTAAGTATATAAATGGAAAATGTCATATTTATACTAAATTATTTTTAAGTTAAATTACATAAAAGTAAATGTAATTTCGAATTTTAAAACAGGGTACTATTTAACAAGATAAAACTAAATTTTGGTTATTGTTTTTTAAATATTAATCTTTATTTACCTAAGAACCATTTATCTTTATCTTGTGCGGATAAAGTGAGGAAAAGGAAGCACTTCGGAGGCCAACAAGTCGTATCTGGTGCTACTTCCACTTTCAATATAAAAGGAATATCGCTATTGGCCACCGGTATACTTATTTCTGAAGGTAAAGGTTCCGAAACAACTTTTCCATGACTGTTGATTGGTTTTAAGTCGAATGTTTCCATAAGTATTGCAGATCTTTCTTTTGGCGTAGAAGAATATACTTTAATCGATGTATCGGTTAGTACAGCATAACGTTTTTCCCAAGTATTAGTTTTCCTGATAAACAGATAAATTAAAAAATCATTTTTTGTTAAGGATAAACGTTTAAAACTTACCCTACGACTTTAATCCACCCTTCAACGTTAACGTTTTCCATTTCACCTTCGATTTTATCCACTTTTTCGTTGCTATTTCTCAAACTTTCTTTATAATGTTGCGCGAAAACTGCCGGTAAACCGCAAGTGTTGGGTAATTGCTTTTTGCAATCCATATGGACGTGCACGTTGCATTCCGAACATACTGCCACCATACGTCCTAGTGAAATCGGTTCAGAACAACCCGAACATTTCGTACTCGATCTACTCAGCTTTGAATCGAATCTAAATTTGATAAATTTCAATGTAAAGATGGATTTTCGAGCCGGATCAAATAAAGAAATTTATTAAAACTAAAAAAATTAACAAACCTATGTGGTATATTATGGTGCATTCTCTGAGTAGAATTCTGTCTATAAAATTGATTTTTTTGTTTGCTTGGGGAGTTTACGATTTGCTGCAAAGCGGCCTAAAAATGAAAATCCAGTAAAAATCAGAAGATTTTTCATCTAAGTCAATTAAAAATAATTTACAACGAAAATAAATGATACACATATTCTTATTTTAGAAAAATAAGAATAAAAAAATAAGTTTTTAGATATATGTATATATATATATATATATATATATATATATATATATATATATATATATATATATAGAGTGATCCTTTAAATAAAATATAGTGTTATAGTATCAAACAAAAAATATCACATTTTAAACAATTTTTGGCAAATTTCACAAACTACATATATTTTATTAAATCTACATTTTTCGGTAATATCTTTCAATTACATCCCATGTCCTTGTATCCTTCTATAACATTCTTTTCTTTCGTTAGCAACTTTCTCAGTTCCTCACCAATTCTCTTTATACTTATTCAGTTCTTTACACCATCTCTTAACCTATAATCTTTCATCATTTATTTTCTGCGAGTCTTTTAACTCTTTTAGATCTTTTCTCAAATTGTGGTTATTTATTTGGATCCCTTTTCAACATTCTTCATTCCTCACTAATTCTCTTTACATATACTTATCTAGTTACACCATCTCTTCACCTCTCCGTTTGTTTACATCCATCTTTCGATTTTTTTTCATGTTTCTCTATTCTGTTATGAGTCTTTTCATTCCCATACATCTCTTTTTGTATGCTTCTCCTTTCCTATTTCTACCCTCTACTTTTTTTTCAATCTGTCTGCATCTTTTATTATCTGTTTCAATTTTTATTTTAACTCCCCATTCATTTACATCCATCTCTTCAAATTATTTTCTTGTTTCTCTATTCTTTTATGGGTCTAACAAGGTTATTGATTATGGTTGTTATATAAATTTTCATTGGTTATGTTTGAATTATAGTCCCATACTATAAATATTAAAGTATTAAAGCTGTGAAATATATTAGAATTAGTACATTTTGGTGTTCTATTTTGCCACAATCCCACTACGAAAACTTTCATAATCTAGCAAAAATACTTCGTTCCAATTGATATGGAAACATTGAATGATTACCTTGCCCTTAGGTGTTAAAGCTTCTGATTTATGTCTTTCGATTTTCATTTTATCTGCGATTTTATTCGTTTCTTGTATCATGGTAGCGGCTTTCAATTTGTAAATTTCCTCGTTGAGTTGTTTGTTGTTTTTTCGTTCTTTCAACAATTGATTTTCCAAATCTTTGTAATTCATAGCGAGGGATATCGGTGGTTGGTTCTCTTTCTTCGAACTACCGAAAAGTACTTCGGTTAAAGTTTTTTTCTTCGATGTATATTCGTCAATCTGAAAAAAAAAGGAACAAGAATTATAATTTATTTTTATAAAAATAAATTGAAAATATTAACCTTTGTTTGTAAATAATCGATTAATTTGATTTGCTGTTTGATCGTGGCTTCGGATTTCATTTCTCTCTCTTTGTAATAACTAGTTTTTTCCGCTATAATCCGCTGTGTTTCCAGTAAAGTTTGTTTCACTGCCATATTTTCTTCTTTTTCTTCTCCCAATTGGCGTTTCAACTTGTAAGTCAACTCCTTAGATCTGTTGAGTTGCGTTAAATAATCGGAGGTTTCTAGTTTTAGGCGACGCAGCTCAGCCCTTAAAAAAATTAAAAAAAAATAATAACAGCAGCATAAACCACCAATAGGACATAAAGAAGAATGGATAAAGGGGTAGATAGATGAAGATAAATAGGAAGATTTGTAGAGAGGAGGAATAGAGAAAGACATAGAAAGATAAAGATGAGGGTATGGATTAAAAGGAAGACTTCTTGAGAAGAGCAAAGGAAGAAGATGTAGATAAAAAGGAAGACTTGTGGAGAGAAGGAATGGAAAAATATGTAGACAGATAAAGATATAAATAAAAAGGAAGACATGTAAGGAGGAGGAAAAGAGAAGATGTAGAATAATTGAAATAAATCAGATGGTGAAATATGTTAGGAATAAAAAAAAGGCGAACAGAAGGAAAATAAATATATGGGAGCATCTAAAAAAGAAGTAGAGAAATGGACAGATTGGTAGAGAAATAGATAAACTTGAGAAATAATTGAGAGAAAAAAAGTGGTCTAGAGAATCAGGAAACTTGTTGAAAATGGAGAAAAGAATTTAGAAACTATGAAGATAAAAATATAGAAAAATAGTATGGAGAGAATTGGTGATCAGTGGAGGAAGTTGACGAAATAATGAAAGAAATAGAGGTTAGGGAAACGAATGGAAACAAATAGAAAGGTAAGGAATGAATTAGTGAGAGATAGAATAAGTTACAAAGAGATCAAGATGTTGAAATATGGAGAAAGGTATAGAAATATTAGAAGATTTGGAAAAGAAGAAGAAAGAAATATAAAAGTGCAGAAATATGGAGTGAATTTGTGGAGAAAGATGGGAAGGGAATGGAAGTCTTGTAGAAAAATGAGAAAACATAGAATAAATTAGTAAAGAGTGGAGAAAGAGCTGGAAAAAGAAAGTATGGGAAGAGATATAAACAAATGGATAAGAATGGAATGAATTGGTAAGGGATTAAAAAAAGTTATAAACAGATCTAAAAGAATGATAAAGCTTGTAGAAAGATAATACAATGTATGTAAGAATTGAGAAATAGGGAGAATATGGGAAATAGAAAAATTGGTGGAAAAAGATTCCGAAAAACTGAAAGAAATACAAGATATGGAAAGGAATGTGAAGAAATGGGCAGTAGAGGGAAAATTCAAACAACTGGAAAGGGATATAGTGAGACACAGAGACAAATAGTGAGGAATCCAACAATATTTTGAATATTTGGAGGAAAAAATATGGAAAATTACGATAAAAAACGTCGTATGGAGTTATTGAATGGAAAAGTATATAGAAGTGAAGATAAGACGATAAAAACTTGCCTCATGTCGTCAAGTTGTCTTTCGTAAGTTTTCACCGAAACTTCTAGAATGTTAATTTTTTCTTCGGCTACTGATAATTCGTCTGATAATCCAGCTGAATATTGTTTGTAGTCAATACATTGTTGTTTGTAGGATGTACATTCGTTTTGAAGACATTCTATATCTTCTTCTAATCTGTTATAACGATTCGAAAAGAAAAATTAGTACATAAAGTAGATAATTTGATCATTAAATCTTCTTTTAACACACTAATCTTCGATTTTTTAACAGAAATTAGAAATATGTGTTGGTATTAACAAGACCACCAGGTTTATTGATTATTTTTGTTTGGTAATACACTTTTATCACACCCTGTATGAAAATAAAGTTCAATTGAATCATTACGAAGCAATTCCTTCATATTCTAAGAAGATATATCAATAACTGTTAAAATGATGGAGACTTTTGAATATCAATTCAAATTTATCATAAATCCCTCTTATAATGTTTAAATGAGGAAAGTCATTTTTTTAATGTATAAGAACATCGCAAATATGTAATAATTTTTACTATAAAAATGTCTGTTAAATGGTAATAAATTTTAGTTAATAAAAAAATGTTAAATCTAATCACCCTGTATATAAAAAACAACCTAATTACGAATCACTATTAAAAAAATTTATAATGAATAATATTCATATAGATATAAAACGATTATTTCCAATTAAGCACTATATGAATGATGATAAGTTGATTTCAGTGAACAACCCTGTATTTACTAAACAATTTGATCACCCTATATAATAATAAACGAGATTTTAGAAATAGTATAAAATAAATTGGAGGAACTCCAATCGTATATGTATCTCAAAATTAGAAAAAAAACTTGATTATTTTTAATTAATTATTCTACGAGGGAGTTAAGGTAAGTTTAAGCGAATTTTTATACATACCACTCTGTATTAAGACAGTTATAAATATATCTTTGTTAAGAGATTTCTATTTAATATCTGAGTGGTCAAAAAAATTATATTTTTGACTAGTTTATTTTTAAAAAACGTTCTAAATGGTGCTGTGATTACCTAAAAGATTTATAGATCACCTTGTATATTCATTAAAAGTTTTTTTTGTAAAAATAAAGCTCATATATTCAATAAATTCCTATTAACTACACAGGGAAAAAATGCATATACTACTTTACGAGGGAATTTGGATAAGTTTGTGAAACTAGTTTATTAACTTGAATACCCTGTATTAATTGAGAACCCTGAAACATTATATTAATAAAGAGTGTATTGAAGAAAATTACAATTATATGAACACGGTGTCAAAAAAATTATATATCTCATTATACGAGGGAGTTTGAATCAATTTGAAATCAATTTATCAACTTTCACACCCTGTATCAATGGGGCACACTGAATTAATACATTAATATCTTAAGAAACTTTTATTTATTACACTGAGTGTGGATAAAAATTGTATAGTACTATACGAGGGAATTTAGATAAGTTTTAAGTAAATTTATTTAACTTTACACACCCTGTATCAATTGAGGACATTAAATTATTAGATTAATATGAAAGATACCTAAAGAAACCTCCAAATATTCTACATAGTGTCGAATAATATTCGTATAGCATTATACGAGGGAATTTAGATAAGTTTTAGGTTAGTTTATTAAATTTTACACCCTCTATCAATTGAGGACATTAAATTATAAAATTAATAGGAAGTATACCTAAAGAAACCACCAAATATTCCACAGAGTGTCGAATAAAATTCATATAGCACTATACGAGGGAATTTAGATAAGTTTTAGGTCAGTTTATTGGAGGGAATTCAGATTAAATTTTAGGTATCTTTTTCTATTTCACACCCTGTATCAATTGAGTGAATTAGACCGACGAAAAATCTGTGAATCATATACTTTGCAAATTATCTTAAAAAACCTGTTTATTAAAAATTTCAAAAAATTTAAATGCAGACTTCATTGTTTCCCGTATTTACCCAATCTTCAATTTTTCATTCTTCTAAAATACTTTTAGAAAAAAGATTCATAAAAACCACGCAAAATACACCTAAAGATAATAAAATTGAAACTTTATTTTGTACATCATATGTTGAATCAATAAACGGAACGTGATATCTAAAACTACTTTAAAGAACCTTTTGATTTTCGTTTCGGCAAATATTCTCAAAGATTTCTCTTCGTTTGTCAACTTTTTAGCTTCCTGGATTTCCTTTTTGGCATCGCAAACGTCCCTGATTAATTTTTCGGTGTTACTGTTCAAAGCCGCTTGTTTAATTTCAAAGGAAGCGTTCAATTTCTCGTATTCCAATACTTGGTTCTCTAAGAGGGTGCAAGCTTCACGCAAAGCATTCAAATTCTGAAAATAAATAATAAATAAAATTAAATATTTATAAATAAAAAGAACATAATTTCCTACTAGATTCGTATTTTGTAGTTCTCTTTTTAATTTTTCAGTTTCCATCAGGGTTTCTCCTTTTTCTTTTTGTAGAGATTCGATCGATGATACAAATTTGGTTTTGTCGTTCCCCAGTTTCTTTATTTCGTTTTCGAGGTTGTTATTTTCTTTTTTTATCGTTTTCATCTCCATTGTTAACGATTGTATCTGATCATCTTTTGAACGAACTGTTTCTTTCAATTCTTTTATTATAGTTTTTTCATTTTCGAATTTTTCTTTTTCGTTTTCTAGTTTATCCTCCAAATTTCTTAAAATAAAATTTATTAAATATGTAATAATAAAATCGATTGTTAAATACTGACTTGTAACTGCTTTTAGTTTTCATCAATTCTAGTGATAGAGATTCGTTGATGTTACTGATTTCTAATAGTGCTGCTTCGTGTATACTTTTCATTTTTTTAGTTTCCTCTTCGTTTAATTCTACTTTTTCCGTTAATCTCTTAATTTCACTTTCCGCTTCCTTTAATTCCCTTTCCAATATTCTTTTATCTATTTTCGCGTTACCTAGCTCTTTTTCTACACGCCAAAATTTCGTTCTCAATTCTTTCAACTCCTGATTTTCCGTCAAAATGTTCTCAGATTCCTAAAAATTTAAATATAACAAAAAGCAAAAAATTAATTAATTTATTACCTGTAATTGTTTTTTTAAGGAAACATTTTTTTCCTTTTCTTCGGCTAACTGTATTTCTAGTTCAGAAACTTTTTTATCATTCTGCATTTTGCTTATTGTCTTTTTCATTTCATCCATTTCTTTTTTGTAACTTTCCATTGTTTCCATGTCCATTTGTAGTATCGTATTCCTATTTTCCAATTCTTTTAAAGCCTTATGTGAATTATCGACTTTCTGTTGAAGCCGATCTATTTCTAATTTGTACTCTTCACTTTTTTCCACTTCCGTAGCTGCATAAATGAAAATATAAAAATCTAAAGTTATACATTTTAATTGTTCACTTGGTATATAAATAAAAGAAAAAAAAATTATTAACGAGTTTCAATTGATCTAAAAGAAGTTTCTTCTTGAAAAATCATTATTGTATATAAATAACTATCATATAATACAGGGTGATAAATTACATTACAATAAATTACAACTTGACAGCATCTACGAATACTACTAATATCATTTTATACATAAAAATTTCCTAAACTCTTAGGTAAGTTTACTGAAGTTCATAATTACATTCCCAGGATTGAGGTCATAACTGTTGTTTAGTACTTGTAATATTAATAATAGTCAATTAATTATTTTTTTCTTGATTTATGCAGTAATGTTGTGTCATAGCTCGATTTTAATATAACTGAATTGTTATCATAACCACTGGAACGAAGACATGGTAATAATAGCACGCGATATTTAGGAGCATTTGTAGTCTTATTTGGTATACTGGGACTAAAATTAAATTTTGTAAGTTGTTTCCTCATTATTTTATTGTTTCTTTTGATATCGTAACAAAAAATCTTGTCAAAACTATGTACATAAGTTATTGATCGAATTTTTCAGAATGACCTTTTGTAGTCAAATAAAAATTTGACGTTCTAATGTTGAAAACTTGATTTTGATAACCGATTGAAAAAAAAATGTTGTAATGGTTCACACTATTTTTTCTTTTCGTAAATGAATTTTGCCCAATTTTCATGGTTAGATTCAACTTTTTTTGGTTAAAATTTGGGAATTTAATTCAATTTATATACTGAAAAGTGCATTTTAGATTGAAATACAATAAGCTGAATGAATGTATTAGTTTGTCATTCTATTTGACCCATTATTAGCTCGATTTGAAATAAATCAGATCATTTTCAAAAGCAAGAGCTCTTTCTATATCTATGAAGGCTATTACGGCAATATATTTGCATTCAAGAGCCTTTTATTTGTTCCCAACAAGGTGATGTTGTTGACTTGTGGTGGAAGTTCTGGTAGGAGATATAAAATTAGAAATATAAATTTTTTTGTACAAAAAAATATGAAAATAAACTAATAAAGAAACTTACCAAGCAAATTTACTTTTTCGTTTAAGCTTCTAATTTGATGTTCGGCATCATCTATCAATTTTTTCCAATATTCGTGTTCCTGTTGTGAATTCTTCAATTTTTCCTTCAGGTTCCTTTCCTTGTCTTTCATTTCTGTTAATTTATTTTCCAAAACGTGTTTATGATGAATTTCTTCCGTCAATTTTTTCTGTAAATCCGATATAACGCCTTGAGTTTCATTAGTTACTTTATCTAATCGCGATTCCAAACCGATTACACTTCTCCTACTCAAACATTCGACTTTTTCCAAAGATTCTTTATGTTTATTTTCCAATTTAAAAGCGTGCCGTAATTGTTCGTTCAACATTTTATTCGTATTCATCAATTGGGCGATTTTTACTTTCTGTTGTTCCAATTCGAGATTGTAAGCTTCGACTTTCTCTTTTTCCGAACTTTCCCATTTCAATTTGGCGGATTTAATTAGATCTAAAGCCTTTTTTTCCAATTCCACTCGGTCTTTTCGTTCCAATTCCAACGTTCGTTTCAAAGCCTTAAATTTTTTTAAACATTCATATTTTTATATAAAAATTATATATATATATATATATATATATATATATATTATATATATATATATATATATATATATATATATATATATATATATATATATATACTCACCGTGCATTCTGCTAAACTTCCTGCTAATTCTTTTTCTAATCGATCCCTCAGACACTCGATACTTTCTAATTTTCTCTCTTTTTCCTCTAATTTCATCTCTAAATGTTCTTTTTCCTTTTCGGAATTTTCTTTACTCAACAAAGTCTTCTGTAAAGTTTCTATTTCTAATTTTAGTTTCTCCATAATTTCGTCTTTGTTCATTATTTTCCTTTCGAAGGTACGTTCGTAACAATCAGGATCATGAGTGAAAGTAAAACCTATGAACGGCAAGTTCCTACCGGAAAATTGAGTTCTTTTTTTAAAAGAATCCATATTGGGGTTTTTCTTTTTAGATTGTATATCCGTAAAGTTACTAGTATCTTCAACGGAAGTTATTTTCGGTACAAACGGCGGTATTTGCTCTCTCAAATTATCAAACGACGTATTTCTAAATACATCATGTGATTTGATTTGTTCAAGATTCAATCTCGAATTTACATCGGTCACTAAATTTTTTATTAGAGCCGTATAAGCTTGGCTAAC
The DNA here is from genome assembly GCF_026250575.1 of Diorhabda carinulata. NCBI lineage: Eukaryota > Metazoa > Arthropoda > Insecta > Coleoptera > Chrysomelidae > Diorhabda > Diorhabda carinulata. Next base: position 16,079,941 of record NC_079472.1, on the reverse strand, counting down.
TAAAAGATCTGAAGGAAACTTCAAAGAATTGTTATGATTCATTATTTTCGAATAGATTGATGTGGAATTTTGACCCGAAAATGGAGTATTCCCTATAGTCAATTCATATGCTAAAATTCCGAGAGACCAAAAATCACACAATACCTATAAAAACATAAATTATACCACAAGTGATTAAAATTTAATTAAACCTACGCCGTATCCTATATTTTTATCACTTTTTCCATCTAAACATTGTAAAACTTCCGGTGCAATATAATCTGGAGTTCCGACCGGTGGTCCAACCGTCACCAAACCGTTTTCATTTAGTTTTGCAGACGATCCAAAATCAGCTAATTTGATATGACCACAACGATCCAAAAGAATATTATCCGGTTTGATGTCTCTATGAACATATCCCATAGAATGAAGATCTTCTAACGCTAAAACCTTTAAAGTAATGACAGTAAATTAGGTTATGGAATGTAAACAACTGCAATAAAGAAGATGAAATAATAGAAGAAATAAAAAGAACAAATATAAACGACCGAAGATCAACAGAAACAAAGAAGCAAAAGAAGTAATAAAATTAAGTAAAAGATACTGGATGATATGGAAGGAAATGACACAAGTAAACATAAGAGAAGAAAGAAAAAATGAATAACAATAAATAGTTGTCGTTTATGAAACAACTGAAGAAGGAAGACAAATTCTTTGAAGGGATAACAGATGGAAGTAACTGTGGTATGATACTGGATGTCCTGAATGGTAGAGCGGGAAAAATATAGAATGATGTTAAAAGAAAATAAGAAGATGAGACAAAAAATAATAACAGCCAAAAAAATAATAAACTTATTTAAAAAAAATGAACTTGTAATTACAAATACACATTTTCAACACAAAGAGATTCATAAAATAACAAGAGAAGTTAAAAGTAGCCAGTAATTTTCAAAAGTGTTTAAAAAAGTCAATTTTCATGGTTTAGAATTTTCTCTAGTTTAATTGCTAGTTATAAATGTTAATAAAGAGTATGCAAAAACAATGAGATTAATTATTTTAATCATTTGACTGTAAAAAATAATAAAACAACCGAAAAACTAATGGATACCATTAAACAAAGACGAATATAAAATATTTATGGAGAATTTGAATATTTTTTCATATCCTTTAGTTTGTATAGATTTAAGCTTTATTTTTAACAAAATTTTAAATTTTGTGCCTCCTAGTGGGATTAAAGAGGTACTACCCCAACAATTGTGTCATTATAGCCATAGGGACTAATCTAGGGTATTATGAACGTCTCCTTAATATTTAGGCACATCATATTTTAGTATAATCATTTTCTCTTCCCGTGATAACAAATTTTGACTTTGAATTTAGTTTATTTCTTAAAATAATGCGCATCATGTTTTAATTATTTAACGTTTTCTATAATTGCAATGTATACCAATATTTGTCAGTGACTCTTTTAAAACATTTCAATTACCACATTTTCATTATATTAGTAATAATCTCATTAAATAAAAAAATAATAATATAGTTTAAAATTTCCGTAATAAAATTTTTGCATTTTTGAATGTATAACAGTAAAATCAATATTTTTTTTTGTTGATTGTGCGACCAGTTCTTGGTGGAGCAAAAGCCATACTTACCACTTCAGCTAAATAAAAAATTGCAGCAGTTTCTGTTAAAGTTCCTCCTTGTCTATACAATAACCCCAAAAGGTCCCCGCCGGGATGATACTCCATGATATACACCAAATATGTACTATCTTGGAAAGCGTATTGTAATGAAGTCAACCAATGTGAATTACTAAACGCCATTATATTCCTTTCTTCTTCAAAACTCAATCTACTTATTTCACTATTAAATTTTTTCATAGTTTTCATAGCATACACGTCACCTGTTTGTTTTTCTTTAACGAGATGAACTTCACCGAAATGTCCTCTTCCTATAACATTTTTTATCTCAAAATCGGTTATATTAACTCTTAATCTTTTAATATCCTTGATGGTTTCCTTATATTTTTCAACGAATTGTGCTATATTCGCATCATATGTTTGTAAACTTTCTATACAACATTCTTCATATAAAGTTTGCAAAATATCTAAAAGCGTTTCTCTCGATAATAGATTAGGTTCTTTTAATTTAGTAGTTGTTCCTAAAATTTCAGAATTAATTCTAGCTATACGAACACTTATCGGATCTTTGTGATGCTCCATTATTCTTTTTATTGAAAAATTAATACACCAACATATTTCGATAATAACGACTGAAAATTAAAACCGTTAAGATAAGAAACTTCAAAAAAATCCAAACTGACACCTGACAATTATATCTGAACAATAATAATGCAGTAGCGTCTAATAAACTTTTACAATCTAATGTTAAATGGCTACAGACGAGTCTTAACAATGTTGATTAGAATGGTCTGTAATGCGCAATAAGATATCTATATTTGTTATCCTAGTTGTATAACTACTAGAAATAATATTATTTAGAAAATAATAATTATTACATTTCATAATTAAGTATACAGGGTTTTTCATAATAAATTAAGATTCATATCGATATTTCGGAATGAAATAAATTATTTCGATAATAATAAAAATGTTATTTTATGTAAATAAGTTACTATGGTTTCGTTATTTATCGATAAAACAATAATTTTAATGTAGTTATTTGTGATCATGTCAAAATTTTACGATGCTGAATATTTGTGTAAAGATGAAGAATTCAACAACTTTATGATAAAAGTTAACGAAGTAAACAGAATAGTAAAGAAATTAGCATCTAACGATAAAGCTATATCCGAAATGGGTGATTTAGAAGCGAAAAGATATTTGAATGAAGATAAAGAAACGGAAATACAAGAAGTAGAGGACGTGGTACTTAAAATAAAATGTAATAGAACGGTTGTAAACAAAAAAGGTTTAGAAAATGAACAAAAAGATCAAAGTACAATGTCAAAAGGTAAAAAATAATATTTTGATAAATTCAAATTTGTTCCAATTAAGTGATTGATTATCGAATGTTTTAGAAGCTTTTATGAGAGAAGTGGAAAAAGATGCCGATAAGAGGTATAAAGATAAATTAGTAAGAACAGAAAAAATGGAAACTTTTAAAAAGCGAGCTAATAACGCTTTTAGAAGAGGCGAATTTGAAAAGGCTTTAACGCTTTATACTAAAGTAATATATAATACTTGTATTACGACATTAGATTCAGTTATACTGATTGCATAACTAATAGAAGTTAATTAATTTCGTGTAAAGAGAAACCACTGGTTGCATAACTTTTGTGTGTTATTTAATTCGAGAATACAGGGTCGTTCGAAATGAATTATTGAAATCATAATAAAAGTTGAAATTTTCGTTTTTTTAGGCTATAGAACAAATCAAAGATAGTGTAATGTTGTATAACAATCGATCTTTGACATATATTAATTTAAAATTATATGATAAAGCTGAGAAAGATTTGGATTTGGCTTTGAGATTAAACGAGGACTGTCTAAAATCATGGTTATTGTTGGCAAAAGTTCATTTCTTGCAACAAAATAAAGAGAAATACGATAAAGATATTGAAGAGGCTATAGAGAGGAATCCGAAACAAGAATATTTTATTAAAGGTATTATTTTAAAAGTAATTTTTTTAAAGTAGTGGTTCGTCTTGAAAGATCCAAGATGAATGTTGTATCACAACTCAAATAGCACTCGTATGACAACACGTTCTGAGTACGTTGGCCATTAAGAATGTCAAACTTCAAGATGGCGATGTCAGATTTGACATATTCACATCAGTGTTGCCATATCTCAAAACTTAAGCAGCAACCCCTCGTAGAATACATATTTTAATTTATATATTTAATTTTTTAGATTATATAATGAGTTTGGAGAAGAATAAAGACAGTGAATGTTCATTATAATTATATTTAAATAGAAATGTAATTTACGTAAAGAGTTTGTTAATAATAATTTTCTCAAATTTTGTTGTATATCATTTAGATAATATAAAATTTATTTATAAGATTTAATACTGACGAGGAAACTTCATTTTCAATTAATAATAATATTATTTGAAATAAGATATTTCTAAAATTTGAATTAATCAAGCTAGATTGACCACTCTGTATGTATGTCTGGGTCTGGGACCAGGAATTTCCGTATCAGTTCACTTGATGTTATTTAATCATTTTATTCAAATGATGATGCACGAGCCGTCTGAATAAACCAGACATTGAACGAAATATTAAATTTTAATTTTGACACTTCTTCAATTCAATGCAAAAAAATTGAAATTCAAATATCAAGAAATTATTTTGAAATATCGAATATAGAATAACTTGAAAATGAAGTAATAAAATTGAGTCATTTGAAAATCAAATTTGTCGTACAACACGTACTTTTTCTTACCCTTTCTCTTTTTTAAATTTTTTACGTTATTTCATTAATTTTTTCTCTTCAATTTTACTATTCTGTAGTTTTTCTTCTTCTTTTATTTGTCACTACTTTTTCTTCGCTGCTCATTTTTGTTATTCTACCATTGTTCTTCTTCTTTTATATAATAAAAACACGTTGGTGTAGGGTTTTCTAGATAGGAAGATCCATCATTGAGTTTCCAATTTTCGAAAACTAGTACTTTCGCTTTTATTGATGTTTGAACTGGATTTATTAATTAATCGGAAGGTTTTATTTTGTGGAGCGTAATTTTTAGGAGATTGGAGCTTGGCTGAAGGGGAAAAAGATGTACAAAAGTCAAAAATAAGTGTTTTTCACGTTTTTATTTATTCAACTTTACATTAGAATTGGGAGCTGCCTCATCATGTTAAGCAGACCATGCAACAAATTCATTTTCTAGTTAGGTTAGTTTAGGTTATCTTAATTCGTCTATAACTCGAGAAAAATATATTATTCTACGGCATGCCATATGTTTTTATAATTAAAAGAATTGCCGTTACGTTTAACTCATAAATAAAGTTCAAAAAGACGAATCGAAAGTCAACCAATTTAATTATTGGTTAAATTGTACTAATTTTAGACATCTAGGACCTATATTTTCACTTTCTTATTTCAAGATTAGTTTTTATCCAAAATATCAACTACTATTTTTTTATTTCCTCTATTTCCGTTAATAACTGTACATATTTTAATTTTTCTTTATATATTAGTTTTATTCGATAAACCCTGTATACGTAACGTCAATATTATATCGTAAAACACATTTTCAAGTACCGTTTGACACAATTTCCATCCGCATTTATCAAATTAAGATTTCGTCCTTGCCTATTTTATAACCTCAATTCCAAACAATTTAAAATGATACATTGTTGCCTCTTGGAACGATTATATCTGTCTAGTATTGCTCTTTCTGTTACGTACTGGTATCCCTTCACAATTATCTGTCTAGATGTTACTTTTGTTGTTATGCAATTTCGTCTCGTACGAAATTGTCCTTAAATTACATAACAATGTAATATAATGATACGTGAAACTTGTAGGTATTTTAAGAAAATAATACAAAACGTTTTGTAAGATATATAAATCATATTCAAACTTAATTTTTTATACCAATTATTATAATTTATTCGAAGTGGTATTTTCTGGTGTTAATTAATAAAATAAAAATTAAAATCGGCAACGGTGCACCGTTCATAGACAAAAGATAAAGCATAAGGAAACTTCGAACACGTGTGGCTGTTGATCGAATCGATAAATATCGATAAATTCCAACGTCATATGTATGTAGGTTAGAATCGAGATGGTATACGTCAAAAAAATTTTGATAAATATTTACGCCCACGATATTTTAAATAATTCGTCTGAGTAAGCCATTGACACGAGTTAAAAATCGATTTAAACTTTAAAACAATCGTTAAAATAAACAGATTATTCATGCGATAGTAATTTGATGATTCTCATATTTCTTGCCCGTGTAGTCATTTGTTGACAAAGCAGAGGATGTAAATGGCGAATTTATATTGGAAATGACACCGTTCAAAAAGGGCATTCACTCCCAATTAAGTTTCATATTCAGGTATTCAAATGCTTCATCAAAATTCCAATTCATCTTTTTTAACTATTAACTATTTTATTATTATGAGGCGCCTACACAATAGCTGTATACGAGGGGAATTTGGAAAGTTTCAAAACTGAAATAATATAAAAAAGTGAAGAGTAATTTTTGTAGTAATTATTAAGCATTAAATATGATATATTGAAAGTGATAAAAAAATTCCACAGCACTTAAGTCATTTCAATAATATCTTTCGTTATGAAATTACTCAATTCGTATGCTGAAAGACTTTTATGGCACTTTAATTGTTCTTTTGTATTGTTTATACGTATAGAATTAGCTTTAACACGTTTTCAATATAAAAAATTTATTCAACAAACCATAAATTCTAAAAAATATGCAAAAAATTCTATGAAAGTGATTACATAATCCTATTGTACATTTCTATCGGTTCAATTGAAAAATGAATGATTGAAGATAGAAGAAGTCTTATGTTCACAGTAAAAAAAACGAATAATATAATGATACGAAAGCATAGAAATTGTACTGAAGAGGCCAAGTGAAGTTGTAACCGGTCATAAATAAAGCGAGGTTATTATAAGGATTAAAGACTTGTAAAGTTTATAATTTGTACTGAAGAGGCCAAGTAAAATACAAACCGGTCATAAATAAATCGATGTTATTAAAAAACATTACAAAAGAAACCTACGATTGCACAAATCATATAATTTGTATTGAAGAAGTCATATGAAGTCGTTATCGGTCATAAATAATCCGAGATTATTATAAACAATAGGAAAATAATAAAAAAATTTACAAATTATATAGCTTGTACTGAAGAGGCTAAGCGAATCGTAACCGGTCATAAATAAAGCGAAGTTATTATAAAGAATTAGAAAGGGATTAAACACTTGCAAAGTTATATAAGTTGTACTGAAGAGGCCAAGTAAAATAATAAGCGGTCATAAATAAATCGATATTATTAGAAAAAAATTAGAAAAGAAACCTACGATTGCACAAATCATATAATTTGTACTGAAGAAGTCATATAAAGTCGTTATCGGTCATAAATAATCCGAGATTATTATAAACAATTAGAAAATAATAAAAAAAATGTAGAAATTATATAGCTTGTACTGAAGAGGCCAAGTGAATCGTAACCGGTCATAAATAAAGCGAAGTTATAAAGAACTAGAAAAGGATTAAACACTTGCAAAGTTATATAAGTTGTACTAAAGAAGCGAAGTAAAATCGTAACATGTCACATAGTATATGTTAAAACAAAAATTCGTAATTTTTGAACAATAAAAATGCCAAAAAAGAAGAGAAAAGCTTTGGTTAAAGCGGCACAAGGAAAACTGGGAATCAGTTTACAAAAATTTGGGCAGTAAAATCAAAATCGATTAGAAATATGTAAGCAGCATTCTAAAGGAACAAAATTTAGTTCAAAAATCAAGAAAACAGACACCAAAATATTCTGGGAAGCACCAAATTGAACAAAAATCAAAATTTAGAAGTCTCATCGACAAAATGGTCGTTATTCAGCACACATTTGTCCTCCTGGAATTTCTGTAACCGCCAAAATATACGAAAAAGAATGTGTTATATATAGATTATTGCAGTTCATCTAGAAAAAGCATCCTGAAGGGGAAAGCTTTGTTAATATTACACATATGAAAAACGTCAAGGGAAGCAGTAACTTAGAACCAGCACTTGCCGATTATTGGACTCCAAAGGATCTTCTAAAGATACCATACATAGTTTTATTAGACGCGTTGTAACTTGTGATGAAGAATGGGTTTGTCTTAATAACCCAAACATGGAAATTCAAAGGTTAGACAAAATATAAGTACCAGAATCCATCGCAAAGAGTGGTCGACGAATCGAGTGGAAAGAATTTGTTAAGTGGAGGTTTAGTGTACTTCGAAATCGGTCCAGATGGTCGAGTTATGCGAATGTGGAAGAAATATTTACAACATCATTTAGCTCTGGTCAGATTACCATTTATTTAGATCCATGAGAAAAAATTTGAACCCAATGAAGATGTTAAAAATGCAGTGCTACAATTTTTTGCATTTATGGTTCTAACAAGATCTCAAAGAGCTTGCTAAGCATTGAGTTGAATAGAATAGAAATACAATGAGCTAGTGAACCTTCAGTATTTCTGATACGTCCACATTTCCTTCAGGAGATCTAAATTTATGAGCTTAAATCTTATTATAATCTTGCCTCAAAGAAAGTGAATCGAAAGCCCTTTTTATTTATAGGTGAATTCATGTATTTTTCTATTCAAGTTGCGAAGATTGAAATGAGTAAAACGGAAGTGGATTCACCTCTACAACTTTCAGAAAAAAATCTCATTGGATAAGTAAGATAATGCGGAGATTAGATACGTTTAAATATTTATAGAAAGGTGTCTAGACAATCTGATGATGCCTTAACGCAGAAACCCTTTTTTCAATTTACGACGACGACGACACCAAATTTATTCATATATTTGTAAATTTACTGCGAACAACGTATCGTAAAGTGGTACACAGTGAAAAATTTATTGCGCAACAAAAAATAAAACAACCAACAATAACGAGAGAAATAAAACATCTAAATTGGTATGGACATATCATCAGAAAGAAAAAATACAGACAGAAACGAGAGAAGAAAAAAAAAACAAGAAAAGAAGACGTAGACCAAGATGATTGAATAATAATAGAGGAATTAATCAAATTGAAATGAGAGGACACACCTGGAAAGGTAGGTACGTGATGAATAACAAGAGTCAATTGCATTAGCTCCATATTTTCCAAACCACTGACACGGAAAATAATGATGAAATCGATGATGGCGATGGCGAAAATATTGGTAAAGAAAAAAAAAGTTTCATACGCCGCAACTGTTTCTAATTCTCTACAAGGCCTAAATTGTTCCAACTTTGGAATATTCCTCGCACATTTGGAGCTCGACTCCAAAGTAGATCAGAAACTTAGATAGCTTAGGATATAGAAGAAAGTTTCTCGATCGATCGGCAGATACTCTTCCAAGCTGACCAACATAATCCCGTCTAGAGCAGTTGCAAGACCTATTCGACAGACAGATTTAGCTCATGAATACCTTCAGGGGTCCATGGGAGACTCGACGAGGTTATTTCGCAACAGGCACTTCAAAATGGATCATACACATCGTATAATAAAAATAACAACAATAACAAGAAACAATTCTCGAAGAAAATTACTGTCAGCTGTTCTTTTAGACCCGTGATTCCCAAAGTGATCCAGGGGGACCATCAGGGTTCCATGGGAGGTCCGTAATCGTAAGCGGGTGTCTATGAAAAAGTTTTCAAAATTATCATAGGTAGAATGCCTTGATGAAGATATTCAGAGTTACGTTCAACATTTGATTGTCCTGCTTGAACATTTTAAAATCAGATTTGAAGATTTCTGATACCACACGGATCATAAATCCATTCGATGAAACGGAAGTAGTTAGGAGCTGAAAGTGACTTTTAAAAGAGGGTAAAATAAATTTCGACTGCAGGCAGTAATACCACAATAAATATCCTGGATTGCGGGGAATTGTGCGAAAGTTTTTGACCGTATTTTCTTCGTCGTATCTTGTCGAAAAAATTTGCTCAAACTTATATGCTTATATGCTCTTGAATATTTGAAACAATGGCCTCTAGCATTCAAATTGCTTAGATTTTAGATTTTGTGTATTGTTGAACAAAATCTCTTTCAAACAACATCAGGTTTATTAAAATCGGCTGAAAACATTCAAAATTTTTTGTGCTGCTATACTTTGTTTTAGGAGCGTATTTTAACAGTGTAATATCTAGAAATGAAAATACAGTGACCATCAAATAAAGTTTGGGTCTTATGCTAATACATGTAATCAACACTATAAAAAGTGTAGTCGAATCTGGATGGAATCAAATATAAATTGAACATATCAGTGATTATTGTGTTTTTTTTGAGTGAAATATCTCAATTCAAAGGTAAGCTTTTGTTGATTTTAAAGCCTTGTAACTCGTAAATTTAGAAATATATAATAAATAAATCACTATGGGTAACATAGGTTTAAACTATTTAGTCCGATACAATCTTTCTTGTTGCGGAACAAGCTCGAATATATATCAGAAATGACTTTTCTAGAATTCTAGAAAGTACTACGGTTTCCGTAGTGAATTTGGGACACTGAAAGCATTGATCAGTCTCATTATACTACTACAAAAATGCCGAAACCAGCAAAAAGACCTCTTCTTATGTTTTATCGATTACGAAAAGGTTTTTGATAAAGTAAGACACGATGGACTGCTGGTCTTTACATCCCGAGCACTTGACCTTAAAATCCGGTACCGGATGGTGTATACAGCACCTTATTATATGGAACGGAAGCTTGGACTTTTAAGGTGACTTGCTGAGAATTCCCTGGACCGGTCATATCAGTAACGCAAAGAACAGGCACCGACAGGGAACTTATAGAATTAATAAAAACTCGAAAAACCTCGTATCTCGGACACATATATAGAAATGACAAATACAGACTTTTGCAACTTTTGATCTGAAGGGAAAATAGATGGAAAACGTGGTCCTGGCAGACGACAGGCTTCATGTGTGAAGAATATTCGGGAGTTTAGACTCTCAGACGCTGATAAGAAGGGCCAGAGACAGAAATAACTTTGCTGGGGTTATCGTTAGAAGAGGACACCCAAAGAAGTAGAAGAAATAAAAAAAATTTTCTTAGAAATTGGTTATTAAAAAAAACTCGCCGCTGTTTATAAAAAAACGTATGAACGTCGCGAACCCTCGAAACCGCCAAATTTTAGACTTCCATGAAAACCGAACAGGACCGGCTTAAGCTTAATATGAAAACGCTGTACCACGTGAGGTTTTTATATTAAATTTAAGAAACGACATATAGGACATACGTATATTCACGGTAAACGATTTACTTTTCTTTTATCATCATTATTTCATCATACATTGAACTTAACTAACTTATATAATAATAAATATCCACTTCTTATGTAATTAACTATTCCATACTTTTAATTATAAAATCTCGCTTCCAAACAAGTTGGTATATATATTAGAAAAGAATTTCTGGAATTCTAGAAAGTAAACGAACAAACAAGCGAATAAAAACCAAACGAGAACCACTCTGGAGGTGCTTTCCTGGACTGAATCACTCCAATAAGCTCATTTGGTATGTTAAAACTATTAGATCTGAACAAAAGCAAGTTACACCTCAAAATGAGCTCCTTACAAATCACTAGAGCATCAGGAAGTGCTAATAAGACTAATATAGCAAAAAAGCAGATTCTGAGTTTATCAGAACTATCGAGCTGTGGAAGACAAAAATATATATAGGAATCAAAAGTATCTAAGAGACCAATACATTCCCTAGGAAAGAAAAAGAAATACCTTTGGCAAGTAGTAGAAGGCAACTGGAAAAGAACCATTCTGGAAATGCTTTCCTAAGCTCGATAACTCCAATAAGCTCCTTCGGAATGTTGATACTGCTAGATCTAAACTGCAGCGTCAGGAAGGACTAATAATAGATTATGAGAGAAGGTTAAGGGAGAAATCCCTTCTTGTATGCCTAGTTACTGCAAACAAATGTAAATGACATCGAACGAATTCCGATTTTGCCGAATTTAAGACCATTTTAATCGAACAAGACCGGCTTCACGGTTCATACGGACGAGTTCGTAACACTACTTTTGTAGGCTTCTATGTATTTTGTTATTGGTGGTTATTTATACAGCTTGAGTTCTTGGATATTTGTTTTTATCCATAGTCCTCCATTTGTTTTTTATTTGTTTATGTCCTTTCCCGATTTAATATCAGGTTACGAGGATGGTCCCATAAATACCTGGCCTGACCTACAGATTGCGATAGTTGCTTTGAAAATACACAATTTCTATCATTAATCAACATATCGATTACTTCTCGTTCGCTCCTCGTAATATTAATATTTCAAAGTCGAGTTTTATCTCTTCAATTCCTATTGCACCTGTTGGTCGTAGTTTGCTGTGCTATTACGGCGTTTTGCAATTTTTTCTTCTTCGTTTCGTTCATCTTAGATCCAGCCACTACACATTTTATACGTATGTGTGTGTGAGTATGTAAGTACATACACACGTTGGTCGCCACTACGTCTAGCCGGGTATTTTCAAATAAAAATACCAGACACACATCGTCAGGAAACAGAGGCGTAGCACATGGGGAATTTTAACGTGAATAATTGTGTCGATTGTTTTTACTATTTCAAAATAGTAAATTATCTTCTTCACAAATTGTTTGTTACGTAATATGAATTTTCTAATTGTTTAATACAATATTTTCGTAAAAATACTTCATTTTAATAATAAGAATGTTTATTTCAAAATTTTAGTAGTTTTTTATTACTAGAAGAAGCAAAAAATACAACAAACACAACTTGAAAATAACAAAGGACTCCGCCGTATGCCGATCATTTTGAGATGATACCATTTCTACAGAGTGAAATATTTCAAGTTTTTGGAAGCAACAATGAACGAGGTAAATAATAGAAAAGTGTCAGAATTAGATCGGAAAATAAAATGTTCTGAAATGTTTCTGAGGAGTAGAGCTGAGCACGAACACGATGTAGAGAATATACAGAATAGGAACTAAACAATTAAAGTCGATTTCATGTGCTTGTCATGGTTTTCTACTACTTCTGTTGTAACCTCAATATCCCATGCGAGAGGATGACCTAAGTGTCAAATATCTACAATCGAAGGAGCCCTAATAAAAATTTCTAGCTAAAATTTAATTATGTTTCTATTAAATATTATTTTTAGACGACGCCATTTGACAGTTGTACGTTCTGTACTCATTTACATTCCGAAAGTTGCGTTTTGAGTGTTCCATGTTCTGAAAGTAACAGTTTCGTACTGCAAAACACTTTCGGAACGTTCTGGAGTGACTCTAGCCACTTCAATGTTGACAGTTGACGGTTTCACTTCGATGATTTTGCATAACCTTAAATTTTTAATTTTCTAAAATTATTTGTTGTATCCCAAATTATTTGTTCAACAAAGTAGCACTTTCAGTCCTTGGCATACAAATAACTATTTCGAATTACAATGATATAGATTAAAGAATATCATTGATAAAACTTAATCACAGATATCTTCTGAATATCTGCGATCGCTTTAGCACTTTATTTAATAAAAAAATAAAATGTATGCTCAAAACTCATTGATACTTTCCCTGAATCATCCTCAGATATTTATATATCGAAAAAATTAAAAATCGCAAGATTATAATGTACAAGGGTTGTTTTAGAGTAATTATTATTTACTTAGGGGCAATCAGAGCCCGAAAATAGTTAACGGCAAATTTTGGGAATTTCACGGTAAAAAAACTACAGTTTTTGAGCTTGTCAGAATTTATTTTTTATACGTTGGGCTGCTAACTTGGCAGATCTTTCGATTTTGGACCTTTTTTGATAGAAAAAAACTGATACAACCCTTACACCTGCTTGTTAATTAGTTATTTGTATGCCAAGGCCTGAAAGTGCTATTTTATTGGACGAGTCTGAAAATTGAGCGAAGTGAGGAAAGAAAATAAATAATAGAGAATTATAAACTTTTTATTTATTGAACAATATAATGTACTTAATGATATTTGTAATGTCAATATTAATTTATTAATTATTTGCATAAAGTAATGTTGATTGTAATCATCGAAGTGAAACTGTCAACATTGAAGTGGCTAGAGTGACATTTAAGGAAGTACGTTAAAGTTGTGTACTCCACAGTGCCTCGAAAGTGTTTTGCAGTACGGAACTGTCACTTTCACTACATGGGACACTCAAAACGCAACATTTGATTCATAGTACATTATCACAAGATGAAATTGAATTAGAGACTTGTCCATCAATAAATGTGTCAGCTACCGTGTATTGGAACGATTAAATCAACGTTATGCCGTTCGATCATCAACTGTATCTTCCCCTTCAGTTTCACGTATTTTCTGATACGATTGCTTTGAATTTTTGTTTTCAAAATCACGTGTATTATAAAAACATACTGCGTAGCCAATAAACCAAGGGATAAAGATTAAAGGAAATTAAAGAAGTTGTAGTTTTCATTTCCAAGGATGTTGCTGGAGATCAGGAATATAAACGAATCAATGGGTGCCAAACAAGGACTGTACGGTGGATGATCCATCAAATCGATGTTTTTACTGATTTTTTCAAAACCTTCTGGCAAAATAAAACAAGCGTATGTCACAGGACGATCTTGCAATATCAATTTAGGCATAGCATCGATGTTTTCTGGCCCAACAGCTAATTTTAGACGACATTTACGAAATTTATCCTGTAGCGAATTACGACTACGATTGAATTCAGAAAACCAACGAAACATAGTCATAGATTACCGTTAAAAATGTCAAACTTTATTATTGCAATGTCAAATTTGATAGATTCATATCAGTGATGCCATATCTTGAGAATTTAGTAGCAATAGATCGATTAATGGATTTAGTACCACTCCGATCTATTTGTTTGTTTTGTGTAACAGATATTTCTTGAAGAGTCGATTCCCCAATTTCATAAGATATTCCAATTTTTTCAGAAGAAGACGGACAATTCAATATTTTGTTATTCAAACTATCTTCAGATATAGAAAACCGTTAAATTTTTGATTTGCGGAAATAAGAACGAATCAATAGGTGCCAAACAAGGACTGTACGGTGGATGGTCTATAAATTTTTTTTGTTTGGATCGATTTAATAGATTTAGTACATCTCTGATCTCTATTTTTTAACATCAGATGTATTATCAAAAGGATCACTTAATTGATATGGGTATTTTTTATTTTACTTATCGCTTTTTTCATTTTGCTACGATACATGCCACAAATACTTTTTTGAAATCTGTAACTAGAATATCTAGATCAATATCATTAAATAAACATGTCGCTGTAGTTCATATTTCGTACATTCAATTATTTTCTTATTCCATACGTCCATGTTAATCTTGGTCTTCCTATTTTTCCTTCTGCGGGATCCACTTCAACATTTGTTTTCGGAAATCTCTGCTCCCCTTCCTATAATTGTTTCTTTCAGGTTCATTTGCTTTAATATTGTGACGTTTTTGATTCGATCTAACCTTAATGATCTATTTTATCTTTTTAGGGCGTCCATTTCCGTGGTTTCTATTTTTTTCTTCAGTTGTTCTGGTTTTTTTACTCGTTTCCCAACGAAATACCAACGTAAATTCTAATCATTTTATTGTAGATCTTCAATTGTCGTTCCTTTTTCAATACTCCATTTTAGTGATTTAGCTCTGTTTTTTTACATTTCTCTTTTAGTTTACGTGCCACGTATTCTGAATCATCTCTGTCGTTTCCACGTATTACCAGATTCTATGAAAATTTGAGGGTGTATAAATAGGTGTTATCGTCGATTTGGATCCCCAGTCCTTTGAGTTTACTCTTTCAAGTTGTTAGAACTCTCGCAACATATATTTGGAAAAGGGTTGGTGAATTGCAGCACCTTTATAACAGACCTTTGTTGATTGTAAAATGTCTTAGACAGCTAGAACCAATCAAACGGTAACTTCCATGAAACGTTTATTAATTCCTGTCGAATGAGCAAGGTGTTTGAGAAATTCAGAAACTCAGCTCTACCAACAAGCCCTACGCGTACTCGAAGATTTAATTTTTGGACTATTTGAATTTGAAATGAATTTGAAACTTGGTGCACAACGAATGTACGTTAGGTTATAAACGAGAGAAGATGAAGAGCGAGTTTCCAGGGCTCTATAATTGGAAGACGTCATCTAAGGGTAGAAGGACCCGACAGAAATCTTCCTGGTACTCCAGGCTCTTTGATTCCTGTCGAACGAGCTAGATATTTTAGAAATGAAGCTCATTCTACTGTCAAGTCTTCGAAGATCCAATTTTTGGACCGTTTGATTCCTAAAAACTTGGTGTACAACGAATGTACGTTAGGTTATAAACGAGAGAAGGTGAAGTGCGAGTTTCCAGGGCTCTATAATTGGAAGACGTCATCTAAGGGTAGAAGGACCCGACAGAAATCTTCCTGGTACTCCAGGCTCTTTGATTCCTGTCCAACGAGCTAGATATTTGAGAAATGAAGCTCATTCTACTGTCAAGTCTTCGAAGATCCAACTTTTGGACCGTTTGATTCCTGAAAACTTGGTGTACAACTAATGTACGTTAGGTTATAAACGAGAGAAGGTGAAGAGCGAGTTTCCAGGGCTCTATAATTGGAAGACGTCATCTAAGGGTAGAAGGACCCGACAGAAATCTTCCTGGTACTCCAGGCTCTTTGATTCCTGTCCAACGAGCTAGATATTTGAGAAATGAAGCTCATTCTACTGTCAAGTCTTCGAAGATCCAACTTTTGGACCGTTTGATTCCTGAAAACTTGGTGTACAACTAATGTACGTTAGGTTATAAACGAGAGAAGGTGAAGAGCGAGTTTCCAGGGCTCTATAATTGGAAGACGTCATCTAAGGGTAGAAGGACCCGACAGAAATCTTCCTGGTACTCCAGGCTCTTTGATTCCTGTCCAACGAGCTAGATATTTGAGAAATGAAGCTCATTCTATTGTCAAGTCTTCGAAGATCCAACTTTTGGACCGTTTGATTCCTGAAAACTTGGTGTACAACTAATGTACGTTAGGTTATAAACGAGAGAAGGTGAAGAGCGAGTTTCCAGGGCTCTATAATTGGAAGACGTCATCTAAGGGTAGAAGGACCCGACAGAAATCTTCCTGGTACTCCAGGCTCTTTGATTCCTGTCGAACGAGCTAGATATTTGAGAAATGAAGCTCATTCTACTGTCAAGTCTTCGAAGATCCAACTTTTGGACCGTTTGATTCCTGAAAACTTGGTGTACAACTAATGTACGTTAGGTTATAAACGAGAGAAGGTGAAGAGCGAGTTTCCAGGGCTCTATAATTGGAAGACGTCATCTAAGGGTAGAAGGACCCGACAGAAATCTTCCTGGTACTCCAGGCTCTTTGATTCCTGTCCAACGAGCTAGATATTTGAGAAATGAAGCTCATTCTATTGTCAAGTCTTCGAAGATCCAACTTTTGGACCGTTTGATTCCTGAAAACTTGGTGTACAACGAATGTACTTTAAGTTACAAACTAGAGAAGGCTCTATAACTGGAAGACGTCAACTAAGGGTAGAAGGACCCGACAGAAATCTTCCTGGTTCTCCAGGCTCAATGAAAGGGCGAATTAGCTAAGGGTAGAGGGCTACGATCTAAATTTTCGTGGTCTTTCAGGTTGGGGGCTGTGTTATTGGTGGTGTTGGAATTGAATGAACACAAATTTTGCGATTTAGTTAATAAATATAATCAATGTATCATTTTATAAAGCTAAATGCGGATTTAAAATAATTTTTTTGATGATCGAATGAATTGATTAATAAATATATTTATTGTACAAAAACCTTTATAAAATGAAAGCGTACGCCGCTTCTAAAACCTTCTCTTGCTTAAGCATTCCGTCTCTGTCTATCTCACTCTATATCTGCACCTAATAATAATACACTCTTTAGTTTTCAAGTTACGCTAAGACCTATCGGAGAGTTCGAGACTAACTAGTCACTTTTTCAAAAAAAAAATCCGAAAAAAATTTTCGCGAATTTTCCAAAATTTTCATTTTTTTTGGAAATAATTTTCAGATATGTGCGTCTGGTTTTTGTTGTTGAATTTAATCGCGTTGGTTTCGGCAGCGCCTGGAAATCAGCGGAGTATCAGTGCAGATGCCGAAACGTCGTTGAATAAATTTTTGAACGTTTATTTGGATCAAATAGAATCGAACGGAGTGCCCGAAGGGGATTTGTACGATACCATGCAGGGAGATCAACCCCAAGAGGAAAATAACATACAACAAATTGGACCCACTACATCGGGAGACAACAGAAATTTGTCAATAGAATATTCAAGGGCAATGAGAAATAGGTTAGTATTTATGTATTTTTTTTTATTTTTTTTAAACAATTTTTAGTAGATTTTTTCTTATTATTTTTTTTACTAAACGTAATGTTTTAATATATATTCAAAATTAAATTAATTTAGCATTTTTTTTTGTTTTCACGGCGTTTATTTTTATTTTGAATTTATTTGTTAAAATAATTACCAAAAAACGAATTTGTATACGGATATGTACTTAAAAAATATGATTAAAATAAGTACAAAAATTTTGTGCATTTTATATATTTTTCATTTATATTTATTTCGGAAACTAACAAAACTCAAAAAATAAATTATGATTTATGACAGGATGTTTTTCAAAGTTACCTTTTATCTAACGATTTTATTGTACAAAAGGCTCCCTTTTTATCGAGCTGGAGTATATTTAAAGTGACTTAAATGTGGAAATTCTATATCTACATCAATTTCAAAGTTTTCATTAAAAATTTCGTAAATTTTCTAAAGGGTTTTGAAGTTAAACATTTTTTTATTTTTATTGAATCACTAAATCTAAACTTTTGTGATATTTTCTCTAAATTTGGTTTCAAAAATTATCGACCCTGGTCTAAAATGGAAATAAAAAGGTTGGGATGCGTTTTACCTACAGTACAAAGAATAATTGTGACATTTCGTTAGTCAAAGAAAGTAAATTTTCGGAAAACTAAAAAAAACTGTTCAAAATAAAAATATTTCCCTTAAAATATTTTGAAAAACATTTCGACACGTAAAGAAATTCAATTTACAACAGGATGCAAAATTTTACACTCTATCTAGCTCTAAAAATGTGAAATTAACGCCCTTTGAAAAAAAATTCAAATTGCAAAAAGATTAAAAATCATTAAATTTCAAGTAAAAACTCTTATTTTTATTGCAGTGTTCACAATTCAATAAAATGATACTAAAATTACTCAAATGAGTTTAAAAAAGGAAAAAAAATCAAAGATGTAGATTTGAGGCCATATTTTTGATTTATGGATCATCGTTGGTTTCTTCGACCTCGAAATCTGTCATCAATTTCTTTGAAAAATTCCCGATGTTCGTTTAGAATTTAGGCCCTCATTTTTTCAATATCTTCCATCTCCGCAGCTTTTATTGGCACTCGACCTTTGTAAGCCTTAACCAAAGGTGGGGAGAGAGTATCTGCTTTTGTATTTTCCTTTTGTTTCTTGTGATACACACGATTTTTTGTAAAACCCATTTTGACATATCTTGAAATCTATATCAGATGATGTAACCTCATGAATAGTGAACATTAACATCAAAAAACGGTCATGATTCTTTAAACTGTGGGAAATACTGAGTGACCTTCTGGAAACGATATGAATTTGCAGGGTATAAGCAAAACCTTGACATCGCTTGGTTTTTGTTTTGGCCTGAACAGTTATCACTAAACAGACGAAGCTCAGCTTGGTACTGGACTGTACAGGTATTGTTTAGTACCATTCACTACAATATTTTTGAGGTTATGATAATAATGGATAAAAATGAGCGGTAACATCTGACAGGCGATAGCTCAGAAATCAAACAACAGAATCCATAGAGAAAGTGGCCTTTTTAAAAATCTCTTTTGGACTCGCGCCCTTTTAAAATAAACCAAACAATTAAAATTCTGATTTGACCCTCTCCCACTCGTGATAAAACCACCAAAACTTGAAAATCGAAAAAATGGACGCTCGTTTAAAAAAAATCGATTCAAGTGACCAATTTAAAAACTGTGAACATTCTTCATATTCAACAAAATGGTTGCACTAGGTTCTGATGTTTTATATGTCTTTGGGGGAGTAGAGCGTTGGATAAAAAGAAACTCCTATACAAGATTTTACGATGGGCCCAGTATAGACCCAGACTTGGATCAAGTTTGTACAACTCTGGTCCTAGCTTGGAAGCTGTTATTGGCACAGACTTGGCGAGACTCTGGTATGATAACAACTTCCTTCGTTTGGTTTGCAAGCCTGGACCAGGCCTGGTTGTTTAGATAAACCCAAGACTGGTTTGCAGCCCTGGATCAGGCTGGTTACTTGTAAAAACATATTGCCGAGGTCGGGTTGGCCAGACTTCAACCAGGCTTGGTTTGCCATGGCCGAGTGTCTCGGCGTTGGCTGTCCCAAGCTAAGCCCCGTCGTTCAAGTCTGGGAGGCTCCTACACGGGCTAACTCTTGAGAAAAAAGAAGAAGCTTGGAAAGAAAGATATAGTCATCAAAAATCAGTTTATTGAATCATGGTTTAAATGTCTGAGGAAAAGATGAAAGCCGAGATTTTGATGGCCTCCAAAATCAGAGAACGTACGAAAGATACTAAATTTAGAAATTCTATAGACAGTTTTAATTTATGAGATACAGAAATAATAAATCTAGCAATTCAATATCAAACACCAAATTTATCTTCTGGAAAATTTAGGAGATACAAAAGTTGCTACTTAAATCCAGAGATAGATAAATGAAAACAAATATTTATAATTGAGTTTGGTTTTATTGTAGAAGCATTTTTTCCATATCGATTAAAGTACCTCCAAAACAAGCATAGAAAAACGTCGAAATTGGAATTTATCTTTGATTTGTGGAAATGAGAACCTAACCATCATCAATTGGATGTTTTGACTGTTCAAAAACGTTTTTGTTTCTTTTAACGTGATGATTCGTCTTCTGCGATTGGTTTCGCTGATTTTTGTAGAAACATTTTTTCCATATCGATAAATGTACCTCCAAAACAAGCGAAGAAAGCAGGCAAGCCTTGCAGAGGAGCTATTCCTATATCAGGACCTACTCCAACAAACCCACTAAACTTCAACCAACGAATCTCCCTTTCACTTTTGGCGAACAAATGCTGGTTGACCATTCAGAATTGACCGTTCTACGTTGCTCTAATCGAACAGTGACGATATGTCCAGCTATTTCGAAAAAACAAGCGACTATTTGCTTCAAAGTACAACAGCTTTTGCTGGATTTGACTCATATTACTTAGTTTTCGTTTCATATGCATAGAACTACAGGTTTTAGACTGTTACGATCTTATAAATATCTTTAGAAGCACCGCGATTTATTTTTTTTTTAAATTATGCTGTATCCTAATCTTTTTCTTAGCAAAATTTTCATGTAATATTGAATATATGCGAATGGAACTGTCCAGGTGTGCCTCAATCTCATGGTATGTCAAATGATCTTGCAACAGCCGATTTTGGATAACGAAATTGAAAGAATTGATTTTAGATGGTGTTTTATCACCAAAAGTTGAACCGAATTGATCGCTGTATTGCTGTTGGTTTAAACCACGTCGAAACTCATAGTCTTTTGACCAAGATGAATGTTTAAAGTATCTTTAAACAACTCAGATACCAATCGTGTGACAACACGTTCTGTCAGATTTGACATATTCATATCAGTGTTGCCATATCTTAAAACTTAAGTAGTAACCCCCGAAGAAGATGTATCAGGACTTAAACATCATGAAAAAGCTCTAAAAAGGTTTCTAGGATATGAACATGATTTTGGACTATAGCTAATCTCTGATAAATTATTTTTCAAAGTTAATACATATATCAGAAAATAGCATTAAGATGAAGTTTTTTATTATATTACACGTTTTTTTCTGTTTTATAGATACAATTTAGGTTCTTAATATAAGCCCAACCTGTTTGTACAAAGGCAAAAATCTCATAATTTCCGAATACTATTTTTAAGATCTAATTTTTCGAAATAAACACACTCGACCGTTGGCATGTCGGATTAAATATTGGATCTATTTTTGTCAACTTTCTTTCGTTGAAAAAGTATTCGGCTTCAGCCAAAATATTTCCAAGATTATTTTGATATTATCGGAAAGAGTTTTTGTCGATTTCAAAATATTTTCGACGATATATAATATACTACTTAATCTCCATATATATACATCCACTTTTATTTAAAAAATTGTATTTAAAATAAGGTAAATCGAAAAATTCGTAAGCAAACATAGAAAAAAATAATTTTTTCATATATTTAATTTATTAAATAACGTTCCCAACGAATTTCCACGATGAAAAACAAATTTATTGTTATTTAATAATACATATTTGTAAAGCTTCCGTTTTTTTCCACGAATATAACTTAAAACTTCTTCTTTAACCTCTTCGTCGGTTGTGCGTTCCCCCAAGTGTTTATTTAATTCAACTAAATTATGTTAATCACCGAGGATTAAGTCTGGGTTGTAAAAGGGATGTGAGACAGTATTCCATCAAAATCTGTTGATGAGATCAGTTGTGACACGGGTCGTTATCCTTGTCGAGACGCATTCCAATTATGAGAACGCTTTTCCTCTTTTGAATCACGCGCCGAAGCTATCCTCAATAATTGTTATAATGTTAGTCAAGAAATCTCACAACAACCTTTAAAGTTTAGTTAAAAATTTAAGTAAATATTATTTAGTAAATCAACGCGTTCTTTTTTTATCCTGAATTTAGGAAATTGCCAAATTAGAATTGTTTAGAAATCAATTACGTAGAATATTGTATATATTCTGTGGTGTAAATTTAAATTAACCGCCAAAATATTTTGGTTCTACTACGTATTATCGAGGGAACTGTCATCGAAAATCCGCCATGTTGTTTCCACTGAATGACAACTAAGTTTGCATTTCTTCTTAGGTTATGTTCTGTGGCTGTTACTTTGACAGCTAGAGCACGCACCATTTTGTTAATGCAGATATCAGGTTTACATTATATTAATGCATCTAAATGTTTTTGATTAGCTAACTTCTGTTTTAAAATTAGTTATTTTTGTTAATTTTTAAATGAAAGATAAATGTTGACATTTCTTTAAGTCTATCAAAATATTTTGTAAGAAGAGAAAGAAAAAAGGGGGAAGGAGACTTTTTAGAAGCACTTTATAACTGATTTTCTGATACCGCGTTTCAAGCAAACCAGCTAGCTGGATGCGTTGATGCCAGATTTTTATGAAAATATCCTATTAAATGAAATACTAATTTTATTTTATGATGATTTTCGAAACTAACAATTTTTTTTTGATTTTTCAACAGCCAAAACGATCCGGATGAAAGGTAAACGAATTGATGTGTTGATTTTTTGTTGTATGTGTTCTAGATATATTTTTTTTATTTTGTTTATATTAAGTGCATGGGATCAAAAAACCTACAGTATTATTGCATGCTGTTCATTTTATCGTTTTTGCTGAAGAATACTTTTTATTCGTACACTAACTTGTGTTTTAGTATTCTGCATTCTTTTTATAACTAATATATATACAGTATGGTGCAAATAAAAACAAATACATTTGTTATTTCGTAAAGTGGCGACTTTAAGGAAAAATCCTGTGGATTTTTATGTTTAAACAGGTTTTTTGTGAGGATACTGTTTTATCTATGTGGGCGTGATGAGGCCATCGATAAAACTTTTAAAAAGATCTAGAATGTTACCATCAAAGTTATTGAGAAAGTCATTGAAAATGCTTGAATTTTCCAGAAAGATCCAGAATATCACAAAACTTTCTAGAAAATCAAGATTTTGCATGATTTTTGATGATTATCCTAAATGTGGTTGACCTTTTGAAAGTTTTTTATTGAATTTTTCAAAAAATTGCTTCAGAAAACTTTCAAAGTTCTCCAAAAATTATTGAGGAATTTTTGAATTTTTCAGGAAGGTCCAGAATGTCTCAAGATTTTAGAGAAAGTTCTACCTGTTGGGAAATTAATTGGAAAATTTTTGAGATTTTGTTAAATTTCTCTAGAAATTGACGTGGTTTTCCAGAAATATCAAGAACATAATAGATTTTCATGAAATTTTTCAAAAGCTACCAAAAAATTAGTCGTTTTTTTAAAGATCCAGAACGTGATCAAACTTTTGAGAATTTTTCATTAAATTGTCCATAAAATATCTTGAATTTTCCAGAAAGATCCAGAACATCACAAAACTTTCTAGAAAATCAAGATTTTGCTTGATTTTTGATGTTATCCAAATTCTGATTGACCTTCTGGGAGTTTTTTATTGAATTTTTCAAGAAACTGCTTCAGAAAACTTTAAAAGTTCTCCAGAAATTATTGAGGAGTTTTCTTAATTTTCCAGGAAAGTCCAGAATGTCTCAAGGCTTTTGTGAAAATTCTACCTGCTGGAAAATTGCTTGTCATACTTTTGAGAGTTTTGTTAAATTTTTCTAGAAATTGGCGTAATTTTCCAAAACTATCAAAGAATTATTAGTTTTTTATAATGATCCAAAACTTGCTCAAACTTTTGAGTTTTTCATTAAATTTTTCAAAAAATTGATTGAATTTATTAAACAGGTACAAAACGCAACTAAACATTCTAAAAATTTTTGGAATCGATTGAATTTTCTAGAAATATCGAAGAGATCAATCTTTTGCGAATTTTCTTGATCAATTGTTTATATTCAACAGAAATATCTCAATTGTTACCAATGTTATAAAAAACTACTCGCATTTTCCAAGACTATTAAGAATTGCTTGCATTTTCTAAAAAAAAATACAGGACGATATCAATACCAAACTACTAGTAATTTCCAAAAATTTTCGAAAAATATCGAAAAACAATCTAGAATGTCATCCGATTTCGATGAATTTTTTTTCAAAATTTTTTCTTCATTTTTACGACGGATTTACGCAAAAAATTATGGGAATAAAAAAAACTATTGGTTTCGGGGTTTTAAATTTTTATGAAAACGCACTTATTCACGTATAATTGTTTATAACTTTTTTATTAATAATCAAATGAAGTTGCTATATAATATCTGCACAAAAAAACGAACATATTGAAAAAAAATTATACAAAAATGTTGATTTATCATGTTTTTACAATTAAAAATAATAATTTCTCTTAAAATTGACCTTTTTTCACATATAATCGTTTTTTTTATTAAGTGATTATCAAAGTTATATGAACAAAAACATTCTTAAAATCACTTATTATAATCAAGTGTACAATATTAAAAGTTAAATTTGAAAAATTGAAAATTTTCATCATTCAAAAAATGGTATCTTGAATGTTAAAGAGAATTTAAAATCATAAAACTATATATAATCTTTAATTAAGATATTTCCTATATTTTTTCACATAAATATTAAAAAAAAATCATCGAAATCTGATGATTCTTCGATGTTCTAGATCGTTTATGATAACATTTAAAATCAGTAAACCAAATGAAATCCTGAAGTGAGATAAAAAATGAATAAACAAACATTTTTAATTTTTTTTTATTTCCAAAATGTTCGTATTTTTGTGTAGATCAACAAAAAAAATATATGAACTGTCAGTATTACTTTGATATCCCAGGACATTCCCCAAACATTGAATGAGCTTTCTTCTTGAAAGGTCAGCAATGGACGAAAGAACGCAGCAGATTACATGTTGCCAAAATGTTGGTAATAAAATTTAATTTATAACATTTGACATGTAAGAATTTTTACAAATACATTTTGAAAGAAACTGATCTCTTTAAGCAGCTGAAAATATTAAGACTGAGACAAAATACTCAATAATGTTAGGCTATTAGAT